>NW_015635060.1:604353-608835 GCF_001515625.1 Sinocyclocheilus rhinocerous
GCTTTTTCAACTAACCTATCAGGTCTTCTTCTTTAGCTGCTGGAAAGTTAGAAATGCTTAAATTACTTTTTGCACAAAAACAGGCAAACACAAAACTACTAGTCAAACAGAGTTTAAGACAAAAAATAAGAACAAATGCCAAACAATCAGCAAAGTCGAACAAAACAGAGGTGTAAGGGAGGAGTGAAGCAATAACAACAAAACAAACAGCAACCAATGCAAAACAACATTAGACTGTAAGCAAACTCAACCTTAGAGAAATAGTGGAAGTTGTCGTTCCTACGATGGAATATCCAGTGCTATTTTGAGGTGTATTTACACAGATATAAAGACATCAAAATTAATTGATTACCTTAAAAAGAAATAATGTAAACTTGTATATGCCTTTGCTTTCAGTTACATAAACATTGACAAGCACTTGATACTGTATCTACTCATGGTTAGAAGGGGACTGCAGTATTTCATTGGTAGGCTTTAAGTGCCATCTAATGGCTAGATGTATACATTGCAAATCATAAGGATATAATTTATAGCAAACCCTCCCATTATTATATCTACTACAAGGATACAGCAGCAAAATACAATGTAATCACTGTAAAAGCCACATTTAACTTATGTTGATTTGGTCTAGAATTGAGTGTAATATTGAGCTGTGTTTACGTTTTTTAACACCCAGAGCTGTAGTCTATTGTATAATCTAGCTGTATGTCACATACAAATACACAAAGAAAAAAAAACTTGGTGGACTTCATTCCTTACTTCAAATGTTTAAATTTCAAGACATTTAACAGGTGCATTATGCTCTTTTAATCTTAAATCTTTTCTGAGGGATACAGACATTTAATAGACTGGGAGGAGAGGCAGTGAGTGAATAATCAAAATATGCGAGGAAAATATTGAAAATAGGGACTTTTTTTTTTCCTAAACCAAATCTGTTTGTTCCAGTTTCAACATTCTGGAATGTAGCGTCATGACCCACCTTACAAACAACAGCCAAGATTAAGTGATAACAGCTGTTGTGATAGTTTTGCTTTCTGTGGAGCATTGAAGAAGCGTGAATGTCGGTGACACTCGTGTAACGGTGGACTCGTGAACGCCACGTACCTCTTCTAACAAGCGTACTTGCCAAGTTACCATATGGGAACCTTTGACAGACAGATTGCATGTTCAATGACAGAGCAACGCGAAAATAAAATCAAAGGCGGAAGCGCGATGGTTTCTCCAATCACCAGAGCGAGGGGCGTGGCTACACGTCTCAGCAGGCGGGGTTTACGTTAAGGAACTGTGTACAAACTGTAAAATGAAAATAAAAAATTGTCTGAAATTGTCTTATTTGGGCCCTAAATTGCTAGGGGAAAAAATAATTTTTAAGGTGGCCTACAGTATAGGGTGACCATACGAGGCGGAAGCGCGATGGTTTCTCCAATCACCAGAGCGAGGGGCGTGGCTACACGTCTCAGCAGGCGGGGTTTACGTTAAGGAACTGTGTTCAGCACTCATCAACAAGTTGCAAATGAACTGTCAGAGCGATTATATCTGTGGCGCTTGATCGAGGCGAAAACAGCAACATCGAGTTTATAAATACAACTCTCTGGGGATCTTTTAGGGTAGGTGTTCACCTGTTGCTCCTTATCATGTCAGCTGCTCTGTTCTGTTTTACTACTGATGATGCTTAAAGACACGAATGGTGGAGTAATAACGTTATAGTTTTGTGTTCATAGAAAGAAAGAAATTAAGAAAATAAAGTCATTTATTACATAATGTGTTGTACATTGTCGATATGATTGCAGTCTGAACACATAATTTGGATTTGTTTACTCGTAATTTTTGAAAATATTGTCTTCCTTGTGACAGACAGGGATTGACAAGGTTTATCTTACACATGCTAGTGACGTCACGCTTTGGTTGTAAGAAGTTCCCTTTAAAAACAAATACCCATAATTTGTACTTGTATTTTAGTTTGTATTAAATGTTATCTAGGACTATAAAGATAGATAGATAGATAGATAGATAGATAGATTATTTTGATTCTAATAGCAATAATAATAATAATTATTATTAATTTTATATACTATTAATATATATATATATATATATATATATATAATATTCATATTGTACACATCTTCATATCTCAAACATGCAGTAATTCCATCTAGATAGTCATCTATGTCAGAAATGACCTGTGGTGATGTTCTTGCCCTCTCACAGATGTGGCGACCATCACAGTTCTTCTTGATATTGTGTCTCTGGGCTTGTTTGGATGCACTGCCAGTTGCTGTGGATAAGACCAAAGTGAGCCCTCCAGTAGAGGAACTGGAGCCACCTAAAAGTGTAGTAAGTAATATGATTTAATGTCTTAATATGATTTAATATGATTAATTATGTTTTTTTCTCTCTCTTTTGGAAAAAAAAAACTTTTTTAACAACATATGACAAACATGTCTTTATACTAATAGTGTTAAAATCTAGTGTTAAAATGGGTGTGACGCTTCTCTCTAATATGCAGTGTGAACACTTCAGACAGGTTTGGTAAGCAGGCATTACATATGTGATGCTTATAATAAGCTGTGCTCCTTATAATAAGGAGTGTTCAGCTTACATAGACACTCTGATTGCTCAGTCATTTTGCAAATGTTCACATAGGTTAAAAAAGATTTAGTCTCCCTAGTGTTTTTTCCTTACTCCACTCTGTACATCTAATTTAAATTCATTTAGGACACTGGATTGCACTATGATCGATATCTCAGAGAGGTTATTGATTTCCTGGAAAAGGACCCACATTTCAGAGAGAAACTTCATAACACAGACATGGAAGACATCAAGGTATTGCACCACTTTATTTCCCAATTCTACTTTGCAGACTGGCTTAATCGGATTATCTAAACACCATTGCTTACCTCTCATTCTCTGTGTGGTGAAAACAGCTAGGGAAACTGGCTAAAGAGTTGGACTTTGTCAGCCATCATGTGCGAACTAAACTTGATGAGCTAAAGAGGCAAGAAGTAAACAGACTGCGGACCCTAATCAAAGTCAAACAAGACATGAATGGAGAAAAAGGTATCACAGGCAGCACTTTACTTTTGTTATTGTTTTGTGGCTCACATTTGCACTAGAGCATATTGTAAAATGTCCTCAACCATCTTTGTTTCATTTATGGTCACCAGGCTCACAGAGCACAGATTTGCGAGGATATAGAATGTTTTATCTGAAAGTGCCATTTATCAAACTCCCCATATCACAGTTTACTTTATAAACCTGTAACTCTGGCCTGCTGCAAAGACAAGAAACGTATATGAAAAATGACATGCTCTTAATTTCCCTAAAGGTATGACAGTGGACCACCAGGCACTTCTGAAACAGTTTGAACATCTGAATCACATGAATCCACATACATTCGAAGTGGAAGATTTGGATCGCCTCATTAAATCGGTACGCTCCATATCTGACTTCCTGTTGGTTTTATTCTACACTCACAGTTTTCACACATTTACGTTCAGGGCAACTTTTTTTTGGTAGGTGAAATGTACTGGCCATAAATAAATATTTATTTCCTTATTATATATTAAATATTTTTTATATAAATAGATTATATATATATATATATATATATATTGCACTATGACTATGGGAATTTATTGATTTAGCTGTTACTCCTAGCGTATTTGTGATTAAAATGCAGGTAATTTTGTCTCTGTGTAACTGTACCTGTCATAAAAACCTTATAATTTTATCCCTGTAGCTCAAAGTGTAGAGCATGGTGCTAGCAACACCAATGTCATGGATTCCATTCATAGGGAATGAAGGAATTGATAATTTCTGTCATGACAACTCTCGGAGGGATTGGCATGGTAATGTACATGACAATGTTAACGTATTTGGTCTTGGCGGAATAGATCTGCTACGCTGCTGCTGCAGCAGAGCAAGTACCGAGACTTGCTACTGCCAATACATCCACAACATGCTGCTGTGAGCATGTAAGAAATATTGCTGCTGCAAATATAACACATGAAATAACCCCATATAGCATACATGAATCCCCTCGTAGCGGATCTATACAGGTGGAGCTGGGGGAGGTGGAGGATTTCTGAAGCATGCTGCAACTGCTACTGCAAGCACTAATCATATATTTGAATGTTGAGCAGCGAGCTCATTGGCTACCGATACAGGAGAGAACCAATCAGCTGTGCCATGTGATAATGATGTCATTAGGTCAGATTGAGTTAGACCTATCGGAATGCACCATCTAGAGTTTCATGCCAGAACTCTGTATATATATCAACATATCTTCTTTTGTGTTCAGCACAAAAAAGAAATTAATACAGGTTTGGAACAAAATGTGAGTAAATGACAGAAATTAACATTTTGGGTGAACTATCCCTTTAATGACAGTGGCAGCATGTTTAATAGCTACTGTCCCTTTAAGAGCTGCACGCGTTTCTCTCTCAACTGTTTACTTTCATTTTAGACATAACCAACTGT
>NW_015635060.1:608851-615949 GCF_001515625.1 Sinocyclocheilus rhinocerous
GCGCTTCATGAGTACACGCTCAGAAAAAGCGCATGCAGAACAGCACGTGAATTAAAGGTTTACCCGGTATTGCTTTAAAGTAGATGGAAATAATGTAGTTTCTGCGCATAAGTGCAGTGTCCCGTGAGAGTAACTCTACCGCTGAGCTAACACTGATGTGAATGCAATGCATGTGGCGTTGTAGATTATACTGAGACGGAGGGAGGCGCCAGAACTGCAGCTGATAGAATGTGCGCTGTAGCACGATACAACGATATTTCTTCAAAAGCAGATCGTGGAGACATTTTAATCGTCCACGATCAAAAATCGTCATATCGCACACCCCCAACTGCCAAGTATAATCAATCTCATACACACAAACAAGCACAACGAAATCACTTCACACTATTAAGCAGCTGTGATAAGAACATGCAAAACTGTATCGTAAATTTATTCATCGCAGACTAGTTTTTTCGTAGCACGTGCGATATATATGCATATATGTCGCACTGTACAGCCCTGTTAGGTCAGATTGAGTTAGACCTATCGGACTGCGCCATCTAGAGTTTCATGCCAGAACTCTGAATATGTACACCCTGAATGCAGTGTGGCTTTGGATAAAATTCATAAATGTAAATATGTGACATATTTAAATGTACAAATGTAAATAAAAAATTCCACATATTTGTCACAACATAGATGAAACAAATACTTTTTGTACATAGTTTTGTGTACTTTTGCAACTTTGGAGCTATATCACTGTCATAATTGCAATGGATAGCTGCACAGATGCATTTGTTGCTGCCATAAACCAGTCTGCCCTTTTTGTGAAATTTTGTACCCGTTCACCAAACTTACATAGTCCCAGAACAGATGTTTGGGTGGAGCGAGGGAAAGAAACAGAAGCCATTCACCTTATTATAAGTCAGAATGATTTTGAAACTGATATAAAAGTAAACAACTTAAAAACAGTTGCTTTAAGTGCCTAAAATTAAATTCAAAGCAAAAATGTCTCTGATTCTTTTTTTTCAAATCGATTCTTTTCATCTTTGATTTGCACACATCACTGTCATCAGTGAGGGTCAACAGTCTTAGCTTGTATTATTCACCAAGTGCAATTCAATATTATTTTCCAATGCTGGATGGAGATCTACAGTATATAATGATCTATTGGTCTCCACACATTTACATTTTCCTCTCTTTTTGTTTCCTTATTTTGTCAAATTGAGGCCACTAATGACCTGGAAAACTTTGACAAGGAAAGACATGAAGACTTCAAGAGGTACGAGATGGCGAAGGAACACGATCGGAGGGAACAACTTAAAACACTGGATGAGGATGCGCGCAAAAAAGAGGAGGAACACTTTGAAGAGATAAAGAAGAAACATGCAGACCATCCCAAAATCAATCACCCTGTAAGCTAAAGATACATTCCCTGAACTATTATAAAAATCAAAAATGCTAAATTGTGATATTGAGCAATTAATTCTTCTTTTGTTTTTTTAATTGACCATATGTCTGACTTCTCCAATCATTTCGTCCGTGTAAACCCCGCCCCTTTCTTCCAATCGACTGCAAGCTTAAAGGGGTGGTTGATTGCGATTTCACTTTTTTAATGTTAGTTAGTGTGTAATGTTGCTGTTTGACAGATCTGTCTCCATCCAATCAACAAGCAATGCATAGATTTGGTCTGTATGTGTGTAAATAGGGCAGTCAAGACCAATTGAAAGAGGTCTGGGAGGAAGCTGATGGTTTGGATCCCAACGATTTTGACCCAAAGACATTCTTCAACCTACATGGTGAGATCATTGAGCAGCTCTGTTCTGAACACTTAGATTATATCACAGCACGACTGTGACATCTGTTTGCTTTTACAGACACTAATGGAGATGGCTACTTTGATGAGCAAGAGCTCGAGGCACTGTTTACCAAAGAGGTTCCCCTTAATAACCTTTCCATTCAGAGCTATCATAATAGAGTACTTTGAGGATTTTTATGGGGTGCTAAATCTGATGCTTGTGTCCACCATGTTCAGCTAGAGAAAGTCTATGATCCCACACATGAAGAGGATGACATGATGGAAATGGAGGAGGAGAGACTTCGCATGAGAGAACATGTGATGAATGAGGTGGGAGCATCATAGCAGGGGATTTAATTCTTCTTTGTGCTAATGATATTATTTCAAAGCTGGTTCACTAGTAATCATTTTTTTGTTTTGTCCATAGGTTGACACTAACAGAGACAGGCTTGTTTCACTAGATGAATTTATTATGGCCACAAATAGAAAAGAATTTCTAGAGCCAGATGGATGGGAGGTAATGTTTTTTTACTTTTGGGGTCAACATGAAACAAAGTCTTCCCTATCTGTCAACTGCATTTCATTAAGAATAAAGGTTCACTGCTGTTCAAAAGTTTGGGAACAGTACATTTATTCTTTCCTTTAAAAGAAATAATAATTTAAATTTATAAATAATTTATTTAGCAAGAATACCTTAAATTCATTGAGAGACAGTAAAGACATTTAAAATGTTGCAAAATATTTCCATTTCAAATAAATGCTGTTCTGTTCATCAAAGAATCATGACAAAATGTATTGTGTTTTTCACAAAAATATCAAGCAGCACAACTGTTTTACATGTTGATAATAATAAGAAATGTTTCTTGAGCAGCAAATCAGCATATTAGAATGATTTCTCATTCAAGATCATATGATACTCAAGACTGAAGTAATGGCTGCTGAAAATTCAGCTTTACCATAAGGAATAAATTACATTATATTATTGTAATAATATTTCACAATATTACTGTTTTAACTGTAGTTTTGACCAAATAAATACAGAATTGGCAAGCATAAGAGACTTCTTTCAAAAACACTAACAGTAGTGTATATTTCATAAAATTGTTTTCTTTATGTAAAAATGTCCTTTGTCTGCTTCCTCTCGAGACTCTGGAACAGAATCCAATCTACACTGAAGAAGAGTTGAGAGAGTTTGAGGAGCATCTTGCTCGAGAGGAGCAAGACCTGAACCTGAGGACAAATGACCTGATGAAACAGCGTGAGGAGCTAGAGAGACAACAGGAACAACTTAACGCCCAGAAAATGGAGCTACAGCAGGTAGGAGAGTGAGAGATTAAGAGATGCAAATAAATTTAAAAAACTAGATAGGCCTAATTTTGGAGCCAGATACTGAGTGAGAGATACACAGGTTCCCACAGTCCTGGAAAACCTCCAAACATGAACAAATTTCATAAGTGTAATTTGCAGACCTGGAAAAGTCATGGAAATTAATAAGATCCTAAAAGGTCACGGAAATGTCATGGATATTTCTTTGTTCGATATATATATATATGTATATGTATAATATATATGTGTGTGTGTGTGTGTATATTGTGTGTGTATATATATATATATATATATATATATATATATAGCTTGAAATCCGAGTCATGGCCGCATTGCCTGTTTACATCATTCCCTCCGCAAAGCCGTAACAGTTGCCAGAGTTGTCACAACAACAAAATGTGCAGTGAGACTGTGTGGAAATCCCTAAAAACCTCAAAAGCCTGAAAATAATTGCAATATTGCCAACATCAGGAACTTCAATTTGACTGGCAGGCCGTCCACGGGAAGAAAAGGCGTTTGTTTCGAATAACTTATTTCCAATTAAAACTTTACTTGACATCTTAGTAGTTTCGCTTTCACAACGAAACACACAGCGTCTCCACGACATGACGGCGGCGGCAACAATACTACAGCGAGAATCAAAGTTATACCTTCTTTCTTTGAGTGAACGTTTGGGCGGTGTTATGCAAATCTTCCCACACAGTGACGTAGACATGTGGGGGCGAGTTTAAACGAGGCGTTTTAGGAAGGCGTGGACGAGTCTTAACTTTTATAAAGAATATCTCTTTGGGTTTGAGACTGTAGTCTTTGCAGCTTTAGGGATCTTATCTATTCACGAACAGATTGTAACACTCCAAAGAGAAAGGAAAACTTGAAATCGCATCATATGACCCCTTTAAATTCAGATTCGATGGGTCTTAAATATTTTTGGTCACAGTACCGCTAAAATATCTTCAGTCTGACAGAACTAATTACTTTTTACAATCATTGGACAGGCCGAAGATTTACATAAGTGACAAAAAAATTACGCGAGAATGATTCTTCTAATTTTATTAGCCTACATTCAATGTAAATGGCGATTCATAATGGATAGTGTATTTCTGGTATCAAGGTCTCGCTGTTGAGGCTCACTCTGTTTGTCTCTTTGTGAGAGACTTCAGAACAAATGAGCGTAACAGCACACATAAAGAAACTCAGAAGAAACACACTGAGGTGAAAATTCAAAATGTTTAGTTTATTCATAACATGATATAGTTAAGTAACATACCATGACAAGTGAGCTATTTTACTGAATATTCTCACGACGCAAAAAGCATTCAGAACACCTACAGAGTGCACGGGCGCGTGAAGTCTAGACTAGTGCGCATGTGCATTTAGAGTGCGTTCTTTCTCTGCATGATTCAGTCTGTTAAAATACATTTACAATGATCACAAAATTCAAGACATGGGGCAGAAAATGTATATATTTATACCACTTCATATAGTTAATCAATTTCACATGAAGAGTGCCGTTTTTTTTTCTCCAAAAATTACCATGATTACAAATGTGATATTGATTAACAGTTCAATAAACTAGAAGTTAATTAAGAGACTTGCGTTTTAGACACCATATTGCCTATTTTTTCACTATTTCGACAACAAAAATATTTCCAAACACAGCCAAAGTGCTGTTTTGCGTCTCTGAGCAACATGACGGTGTTTCGTTCCTGAATGAATCAATCATTTAAATGATTCAGTTAAATCGCAATGACTCACTTATTACCAGTGACTTGCTGACACCTACTGGCGGTTTTAATTTCGCATTTAAAGTACCTTTTTATTATTTAAAGGTACAGTGTGTAAATTTTAGCGGCGTCTAGCGGTGAGCTTGCGAATTGCAACCAACGGCTCAGTCCCCCGCTCACCCCTCCCTTTAAAGAAGCTACGGTGGCCGTTACAGGACTAAGATGTCGTCGGTAAAGACAGCAGAGAGCAATGAGATTTCTTTACAAAGGTAAATTAAGGAATAATATTTACTTAATTATTTAATAAATCGATGTTATTGCGAATATTAATGTACTTGTTCATCATTGTGTCAGTGTTTTATTCGCAAGAACAACAAAGTGACGAAACGCGCTGTGTAGAGCAGTTCGTCCGTTTAGGGCTACTGTAGAAACATGGTGGCGACTTCCATGTAAGGGGACCCGCTGTGTATGTAGATATAAATTGCTCAATCTAAGGTAATAAAAACATAACGGTTCATTAAGTAAGGTCTTTATACACCTCTGAAAACATAGTTATGTATATTATATTGCATTTCTGTCAATAGATCGATGAAAATATTACACATTGCACCTTTAAATATTTTCAAATATCAGTATTCAACGTTTTATGTTTAATATATCAAAACATTATTTATGCATTTGTAAAAATAGGCCTTTGTAAAGGTAAATACAATTATGCAGATTTAAGTACAGTGTTTCCCACAGGATTTTGTGAGACCCTGGTGGGTGGTCTTCCCCCCCCCAGAAATACATTAATATAAACCCCAACCCCAATATTTATATTTTTCTTCCGAACGGTGAGCTTGCTGTTCCTGTACAGTATTTTCTCTGTGCTTGTCTGTTAATTTTAGGCCATGCTTGCAAGAGATAAACCCTTGAGCTTTTATTTTGGCAGAAACTTCAGTTAAACTTTTATTTTGGCGGAAAACTCCAGCTTCTGTGAAAACAGGTTTACAAACATTACTAATTTAATGAAATACTGTAAACATTTGCCCATTAAAATTTGGAAAATTATGCAAATGTGCAAATTATGTATAACTGGTGGCCGTTGCATTCCCAAACGTGCTAAACTCAGCACATCCAATAACGGAGTTCACTGCATTCACTGTGAACGGAGCCGCTCTGAGGCGCGGAAAACACCGGATCACCAGCCGATCGCGTGCGCTGCGCAATTTGTGCGCTTCACTTTGAAACAAGCAGCGCAAACAGACTTGATAAGTCATATTACGCTTTCGGTTTTAATTCGTTTGACCGATACTTGCCAAAGCAATGGCGTGAAACACAACGTTAAAGAACTTTTATGTTATGTTTTATGTTTAAGTATAAATATATCTTATATCTTCGGTTTATTATGAAACTGTGGCGGGACGCCACAGTCTAGTTAATGAATGGGAAACACTGAAGTATGTAAAAGCTGATCGAACACTGATGAAAATATTGCTTCAGAATAAATTGTTTGCACCACCAAAAATCTCTGTGATGGCATGCAGTGCTATTGTGGGGATATTTTGCATGGAATACTGTCTGCTGATAAGAAAAGTTCACTGTATATCTTAGTAATAAATATAATTTATTAGGGCTGGGTAAAAAATATCGATATCTCTATATTAATCGATTCTCATTTTTACGGAACAATATAGATTCTTAAATCCCAAGAATCGAAGCATAATTATTCACAACAGCATGTGTTGATTTGCTATAAGACATTTCAGACTGTGAGATGACATCGCGCACGTTAACTGAGAGAAACGTTCATGGATCTAAGAAGTGTGTTTGTTTTTGCTTTGTAATAAGAGTTCGGCACAAACGCGATTCATTCACTTGGTGAGCATAACCGTTTTTACAGCTCTGTGACACAACCGGTCAAAAGGCTTATATACGCAGCAGAATAAGCCTTAAAAGTTCTCAGAGGTGCAACAGCGCGTTCATATATACGTTTTCGATGTAGAGTGCAAATGGCTGTGCATTTATTTGTGTTTTTAACTCGATGGGAGCAAAATTAAACTGTCTGAATGCGAAGCCATGTGTGTTGTCTGTCTCCCCTCTTCCCCCTCCTCTGCTCGCTGGCGCACCACGCCCACTTTTTTATCGTTTTTTAAAGGGGTCATATGATGCGATTTCAAGTTTTCCTTTCTCTTTGGAGTGTTACAAGCTGATTGTGAATAGATAAGATCCCTAAAGTTGCAAAGACTAAAGTCTCAAACCCAAAGAGATATTCTTTATCAAAGTTAA
>NW_015635060.1:616353-626286 GCF_001515625.1 Sinocyclocheilus rhinocerous
TAATATGAAACAAAGTCTCAGATTTCAAATTCTGTCCATTGTATTGCAGTATTTAAACAATAAATGCCGTTTTGGCGCTGTTTAATGTGGAGTGACAGATTGCTGTAGCGCCTCAGTTCAACAGACACGTACAGCGCGTAGCGCACGTGAACTGATCATCTCCTCCACATTAATACCAGTTTTAATCAAAAATAAAGCATGACTAAACTTCCGAAGGTAAGTTAAAAGAAAGAGTACAACTTTACAATCCGTATCCTGTCTCATGTAATCGCTCAATCAGTGTTTCAGCCGCTCAAAGACGTCAATATAACAGCTTGTAAACAATGTCACGTAATGTCACATTTACCTCAGAAAAACATATTTGGTGAACTAAACTCATTAGTCAGATAGAAAAATAAACTGTAGAGAGGAGCATTTTGCTAAATATATGCACCATATAACATTCATTATAAATTTTACTGTTCTTCAATGTTTAATTTATGCTTGAATAAATCCATCAAGTTATGACAGCCACCATTTAAATGTTTATATATATAAAAAAAAACGAATTGAAGTAAAAATATTATGATGTAATTGTAACTTTATTATTTTAAAAACTTCATTAAGTGTAATTTTAACAAATCAGTCAATTTTAACCTTCAATATTATAATGCAGTACCAACTGACTCTCCAGCTTTAGTTGAGATTTTTTTTCCTTGAGAAAATTTGGCACGTACTGTACCTGATATTTATCCAAAATAATCGACATTGAATCGAATCGCAAGCTTGTGAATGAGAATGGAAAGTTTCCAAAATTTACTGGAAATTTTCCACCTTTTTGCAACCCTACTCTCATGTATATTTTACAGCATTAGTTGAGAGATTTTTTTCCTTGAGAAAATTTGGCATGTACTGTACCTGATATGTATCTAAAATAATCGATAACGAATCGAATCGCAAGCTTGTGAATGAGAATCGAATCGAATCGTGAAATTTGTGTCAAAACCCAGCCCTATAATTTATTACAGCGATATTTTGTTTTCTTTTGACTTTAAACACATTAAATATTACATATATGTATGTAATATAATGTGCATTTCCATTACAGGTTTAAGTGTTAAATTTCATATAAGGTGGTATTAAAAAGGTCTTAAAGAGTCTTAAATTTAACTTGTTCATGTCTGTAGAAACCCTGTATATATATATATATATATATATATATTTGATTTATTTTCACTTTAAGTCCACTCTCTATTGAAATCTTTACCAGGTCATCAAAAATTACTGGGAAAGTCATGGAAAATTCATGGAAATTAATCTGTCAGAAAATAACTACTAAATAACCACTAAGAGATGTTGTTTTCATCTGACATGAGTTCATGGGTAAATCTCATAAAACCTGTCAAGAACATGTCCATATTGTATTTTACCCCATATTGTATTTTAAAACGTATAATGGTTTCACATAGCGTATCGCATAAGAATTCTTCTTTTAAAAACCTCAACATTTACATTTTTGTTGTTTTTATTATATTTATGTGAATATATATATAAACCTAATCGAGACTTGTCATAGCACTTGCATATTATTGCTCTTTTGTTGTTTTGATTGCTTCTATTGTTCTCATTTGTAAGTCACTTTGGATAAAAGCGTCTGCTAAATGACTAAATGTAATATTACCAACCCCACACTTTTAAATGAGTGTGCTGTATATGATTGAGTTTATTGGTCCACTGCTTTTATCTTATGCTGGTATTGTTGTCACTAAAATATTGCCTTTTTAAAGGGGTCATATGATGCTGCTAAAAAGAACATTATTTTGTGTATTTGGTGTAATGAAATGTGTTTATGCGGTTTAAAGTTAAAAAAACACATTATTTTCCACATAATGTAAATTATTGTTTCTCCTATATGGACCTTCGCCTTCTTTCTTTGCGTGAACATTTGGGCGGTGTTATGCAAATCTTCCCACATAGTGAGGTAGGTATGTGGGGGCGTGTTCGAACGAGCCGTTTTAGGTAGGTGTGGCTAACTCTTAACTTTTATAAAGAATATCTCTTTGGATTTGAGACTTTAGTCTTTGCAACTTTACAGATCTTCTTTATGCACCAAGAGCTTGTAACACTCTAAAGAGAAAGGAAAAAATGAAATCGCATCATATGACCCCTTTAAAACATAATGGAAATGTCTGAAGCTAGTTTTCTCTCACCTCAACACTTTCTAACATACTTACTGATCTTCTCTTTTAGGCAGTAGAGCACATGGAGCGGTTGAAAACACAGAAAACAGAGCCTCCAGTGCAGGCCAAAGGTCAGTGTAATTGTTTTACATTTTTCTGGTCAAAGCCATTTTGCCCCATCATAGGAACAAAATATTGATTTTCTATCATCATATTTTCTTGTTTTTTACGAATGCAGTACCTTCTGCTGTGGAAATACTACCTGGGGACAGTCAGCCTATGTCACAAGGTCACCAGCAAGACCTCCCCACACATTCTTAGCAGCTCAAGCTCTTCTCAGTGTCTGTAATGCGTTTGTCTGTTGTGTCAAATATTTCCATCCTCACATTCAAAAGGACCATTTACTGTCTCTTAGCAAAGACCTTGGCTTTCCTTGAAATAATTAAACAAATCACTGTGGTGGTATTCTCAAACATAAAATATTGAGTTATGATATCCTAAAACAGGCTGCTGAAGTATGTAATTAGTTAACAGAATTCTCTGTGGACAATCACACGTCTCTTATCAAAAGTGCAGATAGTGAGGAAAGGGACTGTACTTGAAACTTGTGTTTAGAGAAATTAACTGTACATTTATTGTTCTTGTATATTTTTGTTCTTTCATGTCTGATTTGCAGTCTTTGCACAAACATGGCCAAACCTCATAGGATAGATCTCTATTCACATTTAGGCATTTGATATTATACCTGGGTAACAAATAGTTCATGTCATGTTACATGCCCCACAATTCAGCATTCTTCTTCTTCTTTTTTCTTTTTTTGAAACATATTTTTATTGAAAACATACATGGAAGATAACATGAAAATATAATTCAGTTTCCACTTTAGTTTAGTTTAAAGTCTAGATTGATTTAAATCCTAGATTGATTCTCAAGGGTCTGAAAATTTTAAAGAATTTCTGCTGCAACACCAGTGAATTATTTCAAGCTGTTTCATTTTAATTCATTATAGTTTCATGGTTTTCAACCAGTGTTCTACTGTAAACTATGTATACATTTATAAAATATATAGAAATCAAGTTAAGCATAAAATAAGTATGGATTGTTTGGTTGGTAGTTTTTTTTTGTTTTGTTTTTTGCCTTGTTTGAGTATCTTTTGTGATTTCAGGAGTAATTGACTGTGCTTTACGTTTCTCTAATGTATTAAATTATGTCAGCTTCACTAATTATGTGCTCTGATGATTATTACTGATTTTTTTTAAAACATACAAGATCATAAAATTTCACTTAAACCAGGATCTATTTTTTGCCGTAAGAATCTTTGAACCTTGATAGAAGGTAATCAACTGACTTAACAGGAGGATATTTATCTGATCCATCGCAGCATGAAATGATGGCCTCATCATCAGGTTGTACAAAGAAGGCCAAAGACTGACGTGTGCTGGAGTCACCTGCAGGGGGCAGCAAAACCCTATGAACCTGAGGGTCAGAACAATAGAAAAGAATTAAATGAGCATTGCCTGCACTGCACAATTAAATGAAGCATTAGTAAAGAAACTTACGGCAGACACATAGACATCACTGGTCCACCTTTGCATCAGGTCTGCTATGTTAATCAGAACTGTTCCAGGAATGCTGGGGGCTGAAATGAACTCTCCAGCCCGGTTCAGAACCTGAAGGAGAAGAATGCATCCAGATCCAGAATTACTATCCTAAATGATAAAGGAGCACATGAATCTTTTCTCCTCTTGTCCTATGTTGGTGCTCACCTGCAGTCCACCCTCTGAGCTTTGGAAGACCAACGTGATACTACCATAATCAGAGTGCTCACCACAGCGCAGCTGATTTTCCTTCACACATGTGCTGTTCACCGGAGGGTAGTACAGAGTCCGTAGAGTCGTTCCATTCACATCACCTTAAAACCATCCACATCATTAAGGTCTTGCAGATCTCCCAGCCATTGACTCACTGGGAGCAAGAAGAAGTGCATATCATTTTACTTACTTCCAATATGCTTATGTGCGCTGAGAAAGACCTCTGCTTCCAGGTTCAAACAAAGAGCCATCACTCGGAGCACTCTGAGAGAAAGTTCCTTACAGCGCAGGTAAAATGATGCGTGGACATCTCGAAAATCGTCAACTCCTTCTGAAGGCCAATTCTGAACACATTGAGAGTGGAGTGATGTAAAGTTTGGGACATTCCATATACATTCCATTTATGTATATATGAATGTGTATATATACAGTTGTGTGAAAAAGAAAGGAGACCCTATATAATTCCATGGTTTTCCGTATCAGGACATAATCAAAAAAATAATCTAGTCCTTGGCAGGTCTTAAAATTTTTGGGGAAAAAAACCTTAGATGAAGTAACCCAGTGACACATGATGTATCACATTATTTATTTAGCAAAAATAAAGCCAATATGGAAAAGCCATGGGTGACAAACTAAAGACACCCTATGATTCAGTTGTTTGTATATCCACTTTTAGCAGCAATAACTTGAAGTAATGATTTTCTGTATGACTTTATCAGTCTCTCACATCATTCTGGAGTAATTTTGGCCCACTCTTCTTTACAACGTTACTCCAGTTTATTGAGGTTTGTGGGTATTTGTTTATGCACAGCTCTCGCCACAGCATTTCAATCAGGATGAGGTCTGGACTTTGACTGGGAAATTGCAACACCTTGATTCTTTTATTTTTAAGCCATTCTATTGTAGATTGTAGATGTAGGTCATGTTTGGCATGACCCAATTTTGGCCAAGGTTTGGCTGTCGGACAGATGGCCTCACATTTGACTCTAGAATACTTTGATATACAGAGGAGTTCATGGTCGACTCAGTGACTGTGAGGTGTCCAGGTCCTGTGGCTACAAAACAAGCCCAAAATGATCACCCCTCCACCAGAATGCTTGTCTTTTGGTCTGAGCTGTTTGTGCTGATGAACTTTTATGATATCTATTGTTGTTTATTAAAATTATTGTTTAATAAATTACCGTATATTGTATATAAATAATAGTAGTATTTAGTAAGAGTATTGGTATTGAGAAACAGTCTCTGTGTTAGTGATGGTGATTTTGGTTACATTGTTACACCATTAGATGGCTACACGTGACTGTTTTTATGAGTGAGTCAGTAGCAAAGACTTTTATATTTAGGGGCTAAGACAAGGTTGTAAACAAGGACATTACTTTTACTTCAACAATACCTTAGACGCACCAACAAATGCATGGACCAGCGTTGTCAGCTGAACCATGTTACTACGACAGTTTACATCATCAATTTCCTCCGGGGACATTAATTCAAACTAATGTTTTATTATGAGATTGAGATTAAAAATGAATGCTGTATCAGATGCGGGTAATCACACTCGTTCAGTCCATCTATCTCTCGTAATACTCAACATAATATAATAAGAGTAAGCTAATTTAACCTTTTATCATCCTTTCTTGCTATGAAATTATTGCGAACAAATGAATTGTAGTATACCTATAAATTTAATATAGAAGTGCAATAATAATAACAACAATAATGATTTTACTGTAATTTAATACAGTAATGCCAATTCTGTATTAATAATTAAAATGATTAACAGTCTATAATAGCCCATGTCAGAACACTGTAATCAGATCATCAATGAAAATAAGAGCAGCTTTATTTCAGACAGAGAAATTCCAAAAACAACTTGTTTAACACTAAATACTTTAATTCTGTTTTTTCCCCACTACATATATCGGTCAAAAAATGGATTTTTAGAAAATAAATTGAAACAACTACTCAGTGACGTAGCGGACAGGCACGCAGGGCACACTACTTTATATCAGCCTCAATGTTTAAAACAGAAGTAGCCTATTGATAAGTAGCCTAACTAGGCGGACAGAACCAATGAGCATTATTTTCTCTTTAATACAGATGATGCTAATGCAGGGCCGGGTCTAGGGGGGGGCTAGGGGGGGCAATGCCCCCCCAGATTCTCCTTGTGCTCCCCCAAAAAAATGTCCAGCCAAAAAAATAAATAAATAGAAAATAAGCATTAAACACTTATTATTTGTACTATCTAAATAAGGATCAGTCACTTTGTTCAAAGGAAAATTTAACAATTATGCACATAATGACATTTGAACTCATAGCCACAAAATTGTATTACCGTATTGACCCGAATATAAGACGAGTAGACAAAGAGAACCCAATCAAACAAATGAGACAAAAATATATATTTTTTATTTATTCATTGAGAAAAATTGTCTGTTATTAAATGTGACCCTGGACCACAAAACCAGTCTTAAGTCGCTGGGGTAAATTGGATGATGTTTTGGGTCATATTTATGCAGAAAAATAGAAAATTGTAAAGGGTTCACAAACTTTCAAGCAGCACTGAATCTGAACACAATTTCTTTCACAATTGTGCAAATTGAGAATATGGAGAGAGAGAAAAATTTGATATTTAAATAACTATAGTTTATGTTTATTTTAAGCAAAATATATATATTAAAAAACAGCCTACAGCAGCCTATCTTTTCTCAGTGACATCTAAATGTAAAAAATTATAATCTGATAAAACATCTGATACCTTTTAATATTTAACCTATATTCAACTGGGCTCAACTGCTGAAATATTTTAATTTTTATAGAAAAATTCCCAGACACTGCACTGTTTTGCCTCTGAAGGCTCAATATCTTTATATTTGATGACTAATTGAATTAATAAAACTTTATCAATTTGGTCAATCTTTTAAAATATAATTAAAATATAACAATTAATTTACAACAAAACATTGCATTTATATTTTGCACAACAGAAGTGTAAAAGAAAGAAAGAAAGAAAGAAAGAAAGGTAGATGACAAGAAACTGATATTTATAATATTGGCGCCCAAAGATGTTGTATTAAATGCCTCCTTCAGATCACCGGGACATCGAAGATTTAAACTATGAAATGACAAGATATAAAACCATTCAAATCTGTGGCCATCGTTTGGAGCATTATTTAGTAGTAGACCTAATACTTCTGAATCTAAGAGACTGGCATGCCTTTCCGTCTCTAGCGAAACCCAGCCGTGGTTTACATCTCATACCATACGTATCATACAATATCAATATCACAATATTCATTTGTCATTAATGGGGAGGGATGCACTCCACATGTTTATTAGACCTTGAGAATAAAAACAAATTGCTTGTTCTCAATTAAACTCCACCAATTAAGGTACCTTTTCATTTGGGGCCCCATGAAATACATTTTATTTTCCCCTAAATTATGTGTTTTTAATTGTATTTTTCTGAATTCAGTGTTGATTTAATAGAAATGTATCATCAAAATATTGTCTAATTAAATTAATTAATAAAACTTGAACAATTTAGTCAATCTTTTAAAATATATTTAAATTAAAATATAACATTTACCAACAAAACATTTCATTTATATTTTGCACAACAGATGTGTATTTTTATTTAAAAATTATATTAGTTGTATGAAATTTCTTAAAAAATAATAATATTATCATCATTAAAAATTACAGTAATGAGCAAAAAATATTTGAAATTCAATAATGAAATATGTTGCCTATTATCATCGATGTTTACACATTTTATTTTAAAACTATATTTTATATGTGACCCTGGAGCACAAAACCAGTAAGTCGCACGGGTATATTTGTAGCAATAGCCAACAATACATTGTATGGGTCAAAATTATCCATTTTTCTTTTATGCCAAAAATCATTAGGATATTAAGTAAAGATCATGTTCCATCAAGATATTTTGTAAATTTCCTACCGTACATATATCAAAACTTAATTTTTGATTAGTAATATGCATTGCTAAGAACTTCATTTGGACAACTTTAAAGATGATTTTCTCAATATTTAGATTTTTCCCATATTTGAATCTTAAATAATTTCACCAGACTTTATAAGTTAGGACAGAAATAATTGCAGCTGCTTTAAATAATAACGTGTTTCTCCCATGAACAAAACCAGTCTTAAGTCGCTGGGGTAAATTGGATGATGTTTTGGGTCATATTTATGCAGAAAAATAGAAAATTGTAAAGGGTTCACAAACTTTCAAGCAGCACTGAATCTGAACACAATTTCTTTCACAATTGTGCAAATTGAGAATATGGAGAGAGAGAAAAATTTGATATTTAAATAACTATAGTTTATGTTTATTTTAAGCAAAATATATATATTAAAAAACAGCCTACAGCAGCCTATCTTTTCTCAGTGACATCTAAATGTAAAAAATTATAATCTGATAAAACATCTGATACCTTTTAATATTTAACCTATATTCAACTGGGCTCAACTGCTGAAATATTTTAATTTTTATAGAAAAATTCCCAGACACTGCACTGTTTTGCCTCTGAAGGCTCAATATCTTTATATTTGATGACTAATTGAATTAATAAAACTTTATCAATTTGGTCAATCTTTTAAAATATAATTAAAATGTAACAATTAATTTACAACAAAACATTGCATTTATATTTTGCACAACAGAAGTGTAAAAGAAAGAAAGAAAGAAAGGTAGATGACAAGAAACTGATATTTATAATATTGGCGCCCAAAGATGTTGTATTAAATGCCTCCTTCAGATCACCGGGACATCGAGGATTTAAACTGTGAAATGACAAGATATAAAACCATTCAAATCTGTGGCCATCGTTTGGAGCATTATTTAGTAGTAGACCTAATACTTCTGAATCTAAGAGACTGGCATGCCTTTCCGTCTCTAGCGAAACCCAGCCGTGGTTTACATCTCATACCATACGTATCATACAATATCAATATCACAATATTCATTTGTCATTAATGGGGAGGGATGCACTCCACATGTTTATTAGACCTTGAGAATAAAAACAAATTGCTTGTTCTCAATTAAACTCCACCAATTAAGGTACCTTTTCATTTGGGGCCCCATGAAATACATTTTATTTTCCCCTAAATTATGTGTTTTTAATTGTATTTTTCTGAATTCAGTGTTGATTTAATAGAAATGTATCATCAAAATATTGTCTAATTAAATTAATTAATAAAACTTGAACAATTTAGTCAATCTTTTAAAATATATTTAAATTAAAATATAACATTTACCAACAAAACATTTCATTTATATTTTGCACAACAGATGTGTATTTTTATTTAAAAATTATATTAGTTGTATGAAATTTCTTAAAAAATAATAATATTATCATCATTAAAAATTACAGTAATGAGCAAAAAATATTTGAAATTCAATAATGAAATATGTTGCCTATTATCATCGATGTTTACACATTTTATTTTAAAACTATATTTTATATGTGACCCTGGAGCACAAAACCAGTAAGTCGCACGGGTATATTTGTAGCAATAGCCAACAATACATTGTAATTACAGTAGCAAAAAATATTTGAAATTCAATAATGAAATATGTTGCCTATTATCATCGATGTTTACACATTTTATTTTAAAACTATATTTTATATGTGACCCTGGAGCACAAAACCAGTAAGTCGCACGGGTATATTTGTAGCAATAGCCAACAATACATTGCATGGGTCAAAATTATCCATTTTTCTTTTATGCCAAAAATCATTAGGATATTAAGTAAAGATCATGTTCCATCAAGATATTTTGTAAATTTCCTACCGTACATATATCAAAACTTAATTTTTGATTAGTAATATGCATTGTTAAGAACTTCACTCACTCTTAAAAATAAAGGTGCTTGAAAGGTTCTTCACGGCGATGCCATAGAAGAACCATTTTTGGTTCCACAAAGAACCATTCAGTCAAAGGTT
>NW_015635060.1:627327-627844 GCF_001515625.1 Sinocyclocheilus rhinocerous
TACCGTAAATATATCAAAACTTAATTTTTGATTAGTAATATGCATTGCTAAGAACTCCCATTTGCACAACTTTAAAGGCGACTTTATCAATATTTAGATTTTATTGCACCCTCAAGATTCCAGACTTTCAAATAGTTGTATCTCAGCCAAATATTGTCCTATCCTAACAAACCATACATCAATGGAAAGATTATGTATAAATCTCAATTTAAAAAAATGTACCCTTATGATTGGTTTTGTGGTCCAGGGTCACATATAGTTTTTGCAGCAAACGGAAATCGCATAAAAGTATATTAAAACTGCTCACAATCATGTGCCACATTTTTCGTAATATCCTGAAAATATAGGCTAATGTACGGTGGCTGAGAAGTGCAAAGCAAATCACAATTCTGAAAACAAAATAACAAATTACAAAGGCAAATGCAAGTCTAAAAAACATAATAATTCAGAAAACACAACAACAATTCAGAAAACATTATAACAAGTCAGAAAACACAACGACAAATTCGAAAACAAA
>NW_015635060.1:628108-653795 GCF_001515625.1 Sinocyclocheilus rhinocerous
AGGGGCGTAACATTTCTGTCACATGCTTGAGGTATTCGGCGCCAATCACAACGCACTAGATAGCTGGCCAATCAGAGCACACCTCGCTTTTTCAGACCGATGAGCTTTGTAAAGATCGACGCGTTTCAGAAAGGCGGGGCATAGAGGAGAAACAATAATGTACAGTATGTGGAAAATAATGTGTTTTTTTAACCTTAAACCGCATAAACGCATTTCATTACACCAAATACACAACATAATGTTCTTTTTAGCAGCATCATATGACCCCTTTAAGTTGTGTTTAGGTCTGTATTTAACTGCATTACCATGCTTTAATAGAAATTTGAAGGAAATCGCTGTTTATCCACCACATATGAGGGGTGCACCGAGAGTAAAATTAGGCTACATTTTCATCCAACTATATTTCAAGTTTTCAAATGAGACATCAAAGGCTGCCCATTTTTTAATTTATGTCAACATTAAGCATTTTGTAGAAAGATGGAGGCCCGTCTGAAAAATTAATAAACTCTTCTTGTTTATTGTAAGGGCTAGTTATGACGTCAGGACGCTTCAGCGCTGTCACGTCCGTAACATTTTAAAGATAAAATTTATATCATATAGCCTAATTATTAATGCAATTAACTCGAAACTTGCGTACAAAGCCAACTTATGTCCACTCTAATTATGATCAATATCTCATCTCATTTATTTGCTCTTATGAACCATAATAATGCGTTACAGTATAACGCAGATTAATCATAATCTTATGAATACCGGCACGCATGTCTGCACGTTGCTGATGACTGATAGCCTACTGTGTAGGTCTACTGTTGTGATCTGTTTCAGGCTTACCCTATCATAACATTTTAGAAATGAATTAATTCTAATATTTTAGAAATTGCATTCTCAACGAGAACATCGCAGAGATTTGGCCTGCATTTGCAGTGCGAGCATGGGCGGCGCTAGGGAGGGGCTAGCAGATGCTTCAGCACCCCCAAGAAAGACCAAAGCACCCCCACACATAAAAAAAAGAAGAAGAAGAAAACATTCAGAAATGCTTATTCAGTGAATTCTAGGTGGACTGTATAAAAAATCTTTAACTGAATGTTTGTTTAATTTCATAAAATAATTTTTTTTAATTAAATTGTGATGAGTCAAACAATGTAATAAAATGTTAAAAAAAAATCAAGTGGGCGATTTATTTTATTATCCAAATAATAATACTAATAATAATGGCCGCAATCAGTGCAGCGCAGATGCGTGCAGTGATGCTCATATCAGCTCTAACGTCTGCTATTAAAAATGAACCATCCATTCATCATATCATCATGCAAAACTAAGAATTAGGATCATTGTAATGTGACGATCAAATATAGTTGCGGTGGGTGGCGGGTGGATAATTTGAAGCAGCGGACTGAAGTTTGAGCTCATCCACGCATCGCTGGGTCACCAGTAGCAATGGAGCTCTGCTGGACAAACTAAGTAATTACACCATTTAGAAGCATTTCATCTGCTTTATAAGTTATGTAAAAAAAAAATTCATACTATTCAAATATTACACTATTATTCATACACTATTTTTAAATTTTTACTATTTAAAAATTCAAATTCATAATCATATTAGCCGATATCGATATATCTGCGACAGGCTCATATCGGCCGTTAAAATCGGTAAATGCGTGCAGTGATGCTCATATCAGCTCTAACGTCTGCTATTAAAAATGAACCATCCATTCATCATATCATCATGCAAAACTAAGAATTAGGATCATTGTAATGTGACGATCAAATATAGGTGCGGTGGGTGGCGGGTGGATAATTTGAAGCAGCTGACTGAAGTTTGAGCTCATCCGCGCATCGCTGGGTCACCAGTAGCAATGGAGCTCTGCTGGACAAACTAAGTAATTACACCATTTAGAAGCATTTCATCTGCTTTATAAGTTATGTAAAAAAAAAATTCATACTATTCAAATATTACACTATTATTCATACACTATTTTTAAATTTTTACTATTTAAAAATTCAAATTCATAATCATATTAGCCGATATCGATATATCTGCGACAGGCTCATATCGGCCGTTAAAATCGGTAAAATGATATATCTGTCAGGCTCTAATTAATAACCTGTTGCATTAATTGGCCAGCTCTGATCTAGCACCCCCTCAGCAGCGTTCAAAATTCTCTGGCGCCTCACCTGTGTCAGGCTCAGAAATATGCACAGGTGGACTGTTGGACAAATGGCCAAAACTATTTTTAAATGGTATATGTAACACAGTTCGTAGATCGGGAAGAAGGCGGCGGGAACCGGCGAACATTTAGGCAAGGCAAGGCAAGTTTATTTATATAGCACATTTCATACACAATGGTAATTCAAAGTGCTTTACATAAAAGAAATGAAAAAATTATTTAAAAAAATAATCACAATTTGACTTGACTTGACTTGAAAACACAGAAAACAGAGCCTCCAGTGCAGGCCAATGGTCAGTGTAATTGTTTTACAATTTTCCGGTCAAAGGCATTTGGGCCCATCATTTTCTATCATCGTATTTCTTTGTTTTTTGCAAATGCAGTACCTTCTGCAGCCTATGTCACAAGGTCACCAGCAAGACCTCCCCACACATTCTTAGCAGCTCAAGCTCTTTCTCAGTGTCTGTAATGCGTTTGTCTGTTGTGTCAAATATTTCCATCCTCACATTCAAAAGGACCATTTACTGTCTCTTAGCAAAGACCTTGGCTTTCCTTGAAGCAATCAAACAAATTGTGGTGGTATTCTCAAACATAAAATATTGAGTTATGGTATCCCAAAACAGGCTGCTGAAGTATGTAAATGGTTAACAGAATTCTGTAGATAATTCTGTAATCACACTTCTGTCCACATTCTCTTATCAAAGGTGTAGATAGTTTGTGAGGACAGGGATTGTACTTGAAACTGTGTTTAGAGAAATTAACTGTGCTTTTATTGTTCTTGTAAATTTCTTGTCAGTCTTTGCACAAACATGGCCAAACCTCACAGGATAAATTTCTCTTTACATGCATTTGATATTCTACCTGGCCAACTTACACATTTCATGTCAAGTTAAATGCCCTATAATTCAGCATTCCTATTGCATGGCACTTCCAATGAAAATAATATAGGATAGAATATAATATTTTTTTGCTGTAGTTTGAGCTGAAAGTCAATCCTGGATTGAATTACAAGGGTCTTAAATTACATTACATTGAATTACATTAAGTGTTTCTTAATGTTTTGATGAATTTCTGCTGCAACACCAGTGAATTATTTTAAGCTGTATTTTTTATTTATTGATTATGGTATCATGGTTTTCAACCAGTGTTCTGCTATAAACAATGTATAAATTTATAAAATATACAGAAATCCAATTCCAAGCATAAAATTGGTATGGATTGTTTTTTTGTTTTTTTTTTGTTTTTTGCTTGTTTGAGTATCCTTTGTGACTTTAAAAGTAAATGACTGTGCATTATGTTTCTCTACAATGTATTAAATTATCTTAGCTTCACCAATTATGTGCAGATGATTAGTACTTAATTTTCATTTTTAAACATAAAAAAATCATAAAATTTCACTTAAACCAGGATCTATTTTTTGCCGTAAGAATCTTTGAACCTTGATAGAAGGTAATCACCTGACTTAACAGGAGGATATTTATCTGATCCATGGCAGCATGAAATGATGGCCTCATCATCAGGTTGTACAAAGAAGGCCAAAGACTGACGTGTGCTGGAGTCACCTGCAGGGGGCAGCAAAACCCTATGAACCTGAGGGTCAGAACAATAGAAAAGAATTAAATGAGCATTGCCTGCACTGCACAATTAAATGAAGCATTAGTAAAGAAACTTACGGCAGACACATAGACATCACTGGTCCACCTTTGCATCAGGTCTGCTATGTTAATCAGAACTGTTCCAGGAATGCTGGGGGCTGAAATGAACTCTCCAGCCCGGTTCAGAACCTGAAGGAGAAGAATGCATCCAGATCCAGAATTACTATCCTAAATGATAAAGGAGCACATGAATCTTTTCTCCTCTTGTCCTATGTTGGTGCTCACCCTGACAGAAAGTAGTAATGCATATATCATTTACTTACTTCCAATATGCTTATGTGCGCTGAGAAAGACCTCTGCTTCCAAAAGATTTATATTTCAAATAAATGCCATTCTTTTCAACTTAAATTTATCAAAGAATCCTGGAGAAAAATGTATCACAGTTTCACATAATGTATTGCTTAAGAAACTTCTTTTTAAAAACCTTAACATAAACCTTAACCTAAAAATATTTCTGACCCCACACTTTTAAATGAGTATATGATTAAGTTTATTGGTGCACTGCTTTTTTCTTATGCTGATTTTGTTGTCACTAAAATATTCCCTTTTTAAAACATAATGGAAACGTCTGAAGCTAGTTTTCTCTCACCTCAACACTTTCTAACATACTGATCTTCTCTTTTAGGCAGTAGAGCAGGAGAAGAATGCATCCAGATCCAGAATTACTATCCTAAATGATAAAGGAGCACATGAATCTTTTCTCCTCTTGTCCTATGTTGGTACTCACCTGCAGTCCACCCTCTGAGCTTTGGAAGACCAAAGTGATACTGCCATAATCAGAGTGTTCACCACAGCGCAGCTGATTTTCCTTCACACATGTGCTGTTCACCGGAGGGTAGTACAGAGTCCGTAGAGTCGTTCCATTCACATCACCTTAAAACCATCCACATCATTAAGGTCTTGCAGATCTCCCTTCCACTGACTCCCTGACAGAAAGTAGTAATGCATATATCATTTACTTACTTCCAATATGTTTATGTGCACTGAGAAAGACCTCTGCTTCCAGGTTCAAACCAAGACCATCACTTGGAGCACTCTGAGAGAAAGTTCCTTACAGCGCAGGTAAAATGATACGTGGACATCTCGAAAATCATCAACTCCTTCTGAAGGCCAATTCTGAACACATTGAGAGTGGAGGGTTATAAAGTCAGGCTTCCTTAAAGTATCTTAATGTTAATAACATAAAAAAAACAAAAAAAAAACACATACACATACACAAATGTGCATATTAAAAAATACTTTATATTTTAAATATAAATACTTTTTTCCCATATGTACAGGCAGCCAATGCTAGCTGTCATTTAAATTTTTTTCTAAATTATGTATAGGGGTGTGTGTGCGTGTGTGTTCTATTTCAGATTTCTATTTCAAATAAATACTGTTCTTTTGAACTTTCCAGTCATCAGATTCCTTAAAAAAAAAAAATTGGTTTCCACAAAATATTAATATTATGAAATTAACTACTGTCAACGTCATGCTATGTTCACACATAGCAGTAAGAGAGAGAAGACAAGAAAGAGATATTTACGATATCCGAGCGCAAAGATGTTGTATTAAACGCCTCCTTCAGATCACCGGGACATCGAGGATTCAAACTGTGATATGACAAGATATAAAACCATTAAAATGTTTCTCCATCATTCGTGAATTTTTAGCAGTAATGCTTCTGAAGCTAGAAGAATCTGACATGCCTTTCCGTTTCTACCGAAATCCAGCCGTGGTTTCCATTACATGAGAAACTGCCCCTGCTGAAAGGTTTCTTCATGCTTTCTGGCAAACAGAAGAACTTATTTGAAACACCCATGACTTTGTCCACCTGAAACAATTGACACAGAATAATAATAATAATAGCCAGCCACCTACAAACTAGGTAAACTTCTCGTAACAAACTAGTAAAAAATGACAAACCTCGTCCTGATTTATGCCCGAGTTTTTCAGATAAACAAATCCCACCTCGGTAAAGGCCTTTCTTAGTTCGTCACTTAACTTCTCCAAGTTAAGAACTGATACATTTGTCTTTTCCAGTTCGTACGCACTGAAATCTACGACAGGTATCTCCATACTGTGTTATTTTTCCTCGAGACAGCAAAACGACAAAGAATAAGTTTAAAATTCTTTCAGGAATTCTGTAGAAAATACGCCAAGGATCTTCGCTTCTCTTATCAATGCAGCAAAGTCCGTTACTGAATAGTTGTTGAGCAATGCAGTCATAAAGTTCCACCAATGAATAACCAAACCATTGGAAAACAAAGAGCACTGGATTTTGGCCTATTCAATACTCTCAGAGTTTACATGTCCCTATAACAATCCTAATATACTACTTTTTAGTATGCACTGCAAGTTATATCATTTCCAATGGGTAAAAAATTCAAGTATGCTTTCTGAAAGCAATACAAAAAAGTATTTGCATTTTTGAAACATATTAGTTGAATATGTATGTCAATCTTACATTTGTTTGCAAACTGTGTGAAGAAAACTAAATATTATGTACAGTGTGTACACAACTCTCTCAAATTCAGCATTTTTACTAAATTTAGCAAACATTCAAGTGTTAATGAGTATATTTTGTACACAAGTAATGCACCTTAAGATTATCATTTATTTTACAGATGGCTTCTGAAATTAGCTTTCACAGAAAAATATGAGGTCTACACCATGGTTAAAACAAAAACAACAATGTACAACTTTATTTTGTTTGTTCACTGAAAATACCTGCAGAGCCAGAGTCTTGCCAAAAATTTTTAAAACAATTGTTTCTTACTGAAAATTATATTTTCATTAGGACTTATGTCTTGAATAAATCTACTGTCCAGAGAAACAAGACGACACAAATACATTTCAAAAATTTCATTTTAAAGTCCATTTCTTTTATGGGTTCTTTCTAAATTTGCTCTTTTTGTCCTTATTTTTCTTCATATTCTTGCTTTGCCATTGTTCTTTCTGATTCATGCCTTCCAGTTTTCTTTTCTTGTCACTAAGGAGGAAAAAAAGATCAAAGTTCATAGCAGTTCATGATTCCAGACAAAACCCACCCAAGCTGCTTATAACTCTGCTTACCCTTTTATGCTAACAATAGCTGTATGTCCTGCTTTCTTCAACACTTGGTCCCATTCCTCATCATCTCCTCGAATCATGTACCTTTATAAAAAAATTCAGAATGGAAAGAGGGGGTCAACAACTTAACATTTTACATCTACCTAAAGTGGTCATCACCTCTAAAGCTCAGAGAAAGGGTGGAAACGGTAATGCAAAACAAAAACATTATAGTTATAAAATCTCGGGAATAAAAAAAGACCTTGTTAAATAAATGCAGTTTGGACTATTACTCCGGGAATACTCACTCTGAAAGATTCATGTCTTTAATCTTCTCCATGTCCTTTTTTTGTTTCTCTTGGAACTCTTTGGCTGCATCATTCTAGGGGACAAAATACAATATTAATATACCTTGTTACAAAAATGTGTTACTTCAAATAAATGCTGTTCTTTTGAATTTTCTACTCATCGAAAAATCCTGAAAAAAGTTTTTACAAAAGAGCAGCACTTTCAACATTGATAATAATAAGAAATGTCTCTTGAGCTCCAAATCAGCATATTTATGCAAAAGCATATTTGCTTTTTTTAATATATTAAAATAAAAAAATAGTAAAATTGTTAAAGTTGTAAAAATATTTAGCAGTACCACCGTTGAATGTCTTTTTCATCATATAAATGCAGCCTTTGTTAGCATTAGACAGTTCTTTCAAAAACATTTAAAAACCTTTCCGACCCCAAACTTTTGAATTACATAGAGCAGGGTTCCTCAAATCTTGCCCTGGAGGGCCAATGCACTGCAGAGTTTAGCTCCAACCCTGATCAAACTCACCTACCTGTGATTTTCTAATGATCCTGAAAACATTGATTAGCATGCTCAGGTGTGTTTGATTAGGGTTAGAGCTAAACTCTGCAGGAGAGTGGATCTCGTGGGCCAGATTTGAGGATCCCTGCTATAGAGTATCTATATGTGATCCTGGACCACAAAACCAGTCATAAGGGTCAATTTTCCGAAACTGAGATTTATACATCATCTGAAAGCTGACTAAATAAGCTTTCCATTACGATAGGACAAAAAATCGAAATATTGCGAAAATCGCCTTTAAAGCTGTCCAAATGAAGTCCTTAGTAATGCATATTACTAATCAAAAATTAAATTGTAAAATATTTACGGTAGGAAATTTACAAAATATCTTCATGGAACAAGATCTTTACTTAAAGTAAAGTAAAAAATGAAAATTAGCCTGATGTGTTTTACTCACCCTCGACACATCCTAGGTGTATATGACTTTCTTCTTTCAGATGAATCCAATCGGAGTTATATTAAAAATTGCCCTGGCTATTCCAAGCGTTATCATTGCAGTGGGTGGGTGTTTCTGTTTAACAGTCCAAAACACGTTAAATAAAGCGCGTGCATCCATAATAAAACATGCCTCACATGGCTCTGAGGCATGAATAAAGGCCTCCTGTAGCGAATCCATATGTTTTTGTAAGAAAAATATCCATATTTCAAACGTAATAAACACTTTTCTCTTACTTCTGCTGACTGTCATACGCAGAAGCCGTTAGATATGCTAGTCGCACGAGTTTGTTTACAGGAGCAAAGGAAGCAAAGTTTCCTTACTTTAGCAAAGTAAAACCAGTCTTCTCTTGGCTTCTATCGAAATCCTCCGACATTTTTCTTTACAAATCCTCGGTTTGAACTTCTAATTCATGACCGACATTTTGTTTTGTTCTCTCTCCGCGTTCATCACTAATCACGCAACGCTGACGTCCTACGTCATCCGCCGGAATGGCTTCCGTGTACCACAGTTAGATGAAGTGATAGAAAAGTGTTTATTACATTTGAAATATGGATATTTTTCAAACAACAACGCATGGATTTAGAGCCGTGTGAGGCACGTTTTATTATGGATGCGCATGCTTTATTTGACATGTTTTGGACTGTTGAACAGAAACACCCGCCAAGGCGCCAACTGCAATGATAGAGCTTAGAAGTGCCAGGACAATTTTTTATATAACTCAGATTGAATTTGTCTGAAAGAAGAACGTCATATACACCTAGGATGGCTTGAGGGTGAGTAAATAACAGGCTAATTTTTGGGTGAACTAACCTTTTAATATCCTAATGATTTTTGGCATAAAAGAAAAATCGATCATTTTGATGCATACAATGTATTTTTGGCTATTGTTACAAATATACCTGTGCTACTTAAGACTGGTTTTGTGGTCCAGGGTGACATATTTAAAAAAAATAATAATCTAATCTCATACCAGATCTTCATTTAGTGTCTGCACAGTTGGTTCCATGCTTATATCTTTGGTGGCCACCATCTCTGCTTCAACCGCATTCTCCTGAAGAATGTTGAAGAACTGCAGAAGAGATAAAAATGAACAGTAGCTACACACTGAAACAACAATACATACTAGAAGAGGTAGAAGAGTAGATCTACGCAGTATATTTCTCACTCCTTCAAGTGGCAGTGGTCTGATAAGATGGTTCAGTGCTAATCCTTGTGTGTTGCTTTAATCAGTGTGTGTATAAGAGACAAAGACAGAGTGCGTGGACTCACCTGCACCCCTTTACGGATGACACGGTTGAACAGGCCCATAAGCTGAGAACCAGGCAGCTCAATCTCCTTCTCCAGCTCATCTACACTCTTGTGTTGAAACCCAATTCCTAACAGTAGAGCCTGGAAAAATAATTGATTGTTTTATACACATGCCTGAACACACACCAGAGATGGAAATTCGGTCAGCTTAAACTAAATAACTTATACTTCTTATACTTAAAAGCATACTAAGTAGACTTACACACTGGGCAACAGAAAGTGTGATGTCTCCCAGTTGTTTGAGGAAATACATGCGTGCAACAACAGGGATCATGTCCATGATGAGGTGATAGTCCACCATGTTTCTTGAATACATTTCCAGACGCTTCAGGTCGTATGGAGTGAATGTGGCCGCTAACTCTGCACTGGTGAGTGCTGAAGATACACAGACACATGAAAAGTCATCTTAAAACCAACAGAACACATACAACATTTACTTTATTGAGGTGCAAATGTGGGCCTGTACCTGCTGGGCTGTCGTCCTTAGCGTTCTTGTTCTGCAGTATATTGAGGGCCAGGGTTGGGCTAAATTTGCTGAACTGGAAGGATAGCAGGGAGAGGAACCTCCGCCGGAAATCTGTCCAACACAAGAAAAGTTAGTCTTTTGAAAGCATTATATCCATTATTACATGGCTTTCTGGAATACTTGATTTTCATAGGTCAATTGCTGAATTCATACTATATTATGAGAGACTGGGCATACTCACCCTTCCAAAAAGCCGAGAGCCACTGGTTCTGCTCTGTTGACTCCTCAGCATTGAGCTCCTTCAGCATAATGCAGGAGTGCTCTCCCGTCAGGTCATTCTACAGGTCACGATATAAGAATTGTACTTGTTACATAGTTACAAAATATGACAATAAAAAAAAAAAATACTGCATCCTTACCGGAGTCTGTCTTAAATAAACGGGCACAAAACCAGCCTTTTTCCAGAATCTGGATGGGAAAGAAAGCAAGAGATATTTAGGAGTTACTAACATGCTTTGTGATAGTGCTGCAGTATAAATATCACTGTAAAAACATGCTTGCATGAAGCAACTTACTTGAGTAGTTGAGGAGTGAGACCATAAGACACCCCGAGGTAGTCCAGCCTCTCGGCTCTCCTCTCACTCAGCTTCAACAGCAGCGGTGGCAGGTCTTTCCTGGGAGACACCACCTCCTCCAGGAGACTGACAGCCTGCACATGAATGAAAAAGAAGCGAAAGATATACTCTCAGAATACATACTTCAATGATTCTTATTTATTAATACCTTTGGTCCAGATAATATGCTACTTTATCAGGTGGCATTTATAACCACTAAAATGCATGAAGGATGATTTAAAATCTTGAATTTTGTTACGTCCAGAGCCGTAAGGTTCTGTTGTGTCAAACTGTGCTTTGTTTTTTTTTTCTCTCTCTCTCCGCAGAATCAGTATCCCCACCTGAGGTTAATTAGAGCTCTGCTGCGATTGGGTGATGGGAGGGGAGAGGAGAGAGAGTATTTAAACTACAGCTACCCTCAGACCAGAAGTTGGTGTGTGGTGGCTGAGGGCTTGTACTCTCCTCCAGACTTATTATTGTGAAGCCTTTGGTGATTTGGTGTATCTTTCTCTCAATTGTGTTGAGACTGTAGAGTTTCTGTCCTTTGTCTCTTCGCCAGTGTTGCCAATTTAGCTACTTTGTAGCTAGATTTAGCGACTAGTTGCCCATTGTAAATACTGAACTAGCTTTATTTTATATCTTTTGTTTTGGGTTTAGTAGGAAGGTGGGTGCCATTTTGTTTTACATGACCTATTTTCTCCTGGTTATGGTAGTTTAGGGAGTTAGTTTAATCTGCTGTATTTTGTTTTTCTTTTCTTTGTAGCTTTGGTAGTTGGTTATAAAAGAATTAGTTTCGTTATGTTTGTTATTTTGGCCTTGCCTCCTTCTGAAGTTAATACCCTTTTGTTATTTCTTTGTTCAGAATTATGTAACTTTTTGCTGCATTTGACCGTGGTTGTTTGGGTTATTGTAGCCATTCTGGGCCAACAGACAGCGTTTTCTCTGCCGTCGCAGTCTCTCACCACCAACCATTTTATTTCTGTTGCGGTCTTCCCTAGACTAATTTAGACCGTAACAAATTTCAAAACTTATTGTACACAATGCTGCCACAGATGGCTAATTTTGTACTGGCTTTCTACAAAAAGGTAAAACTAAGGGTAGCAGATCAATTTGAATCAATTTTGCATATAAACATCACATCAAAAAGTCAGGAAAGTTGTTTTTCAAAGAAATGAAATACTTTTCTTTGGCAAAGATGAGCGAAATTGATCAAAGGTGACAGTAAATTCAAACGTATGCTGTAATGGCTTCAATAATTTATTCCTGTGATCAAGCTTTGCCATCACAGAAATAAATGACATTTTTAAATATATTTTAAATGGCAATAAAAACAGTAATTTTTGATCAACTAAATGCAGCCTTCATGAACATAAGAGAAATGTTCTAAAATTGCTTCAAAATGTTTAATGTAATTAGTAAAATACAGTAAAAGTCCAGTTAAATATAATCAAGCAATATTTCTTACACCTATTTTCAATATATGAACACTAAGAAGAATGATTTAATATTTTTCACTTAAATCGACCAATATAACAATGCAATACAGCTATATTTACCTACATAAAATAATTACACTACCCACAGAAATACTAAAACGTTTTAATATATGAAAAATGCCACACAGAATTCCATGAACATTACCTCGCTGCTCACAGATGTGATTGTGCTTGTTGTTGTCTGTTCTTGCTCATCCAGAAGAGAAAACTGACCTTCATAATATTGCTGTAGCAGTTGCAACGTACGGCTGCCGTAACCCATCTAAAGAGTGGCACAATAAATCACAGATGGGCAATGACATAACTGGCCAAACAAGGCAATAATGCAGCAACTTGTATATGTAAGCTTTTCACTGGTTGTATACAGACGGAGGAGAAGGAAAAGTCATTTACCCCCTGATAATCAGGATTCACTGCAATACGGACGATCCGGCCCCCAGAGAGGCTTCCAAACTCAGGGTCTTGAAACTAAATGCAAAACACAAGAGCATCAGAATAATTTCAGATTCACTCTTTGTAGCATTTATTTGACAGTATGGCATAAATAATCGACATACACTACTGTTCAAAGGTACGTTTTGAGCAGTTGCGCTGCTTAATATTTTTGTGGTAACCGTCATACAATTTTTCAGGATTCTATGATGAATAGAAAGTTCAAAATAACAGCATTTATTGGAAATTAAAACTTTTGTAATATTATAATTATCTTTACTGTCAGTTTTTATCGATTTAAAGGGGTCCTATTATGCTTTTTCAATTTTTTTTAACTTTAGTTAGTCTGTAATGTTGCTGTTTGAGCATAAAAAAGATCTGCAAAGTTTTATTTAACAGAAATCACTTTTCAAAAACTACAACGAACGACTCGTTTGGACTACAACGCATATTTTCCGGGATTTGTGATATCGTGTTGTAATAATGTAAAATATGTGAAAAATAATGTGTTTTAACCTAGTATGAGAGCCTGCTCTAGTCCACCCCCAAAACAAAATCAAGACTTTGTAAAAGAGCATAATAGGATCCCTTTAAAAAAAAAAAAATACCCCAAACTGCAGTTTAACCTGTAGTGCAGTTTCAATTTAAATTAGGATTTGTTACCTGTTCGGAAACGGTCCACGGAATGAGGTCACCTGAAGCTTTCTTCCCTCTGGACAAGCTGTTGAGGACGGACTGGCGGGAGATCTCTCCTTCCAGACACACCTGTAACAGAAAACACAGGCTTCACTGCACAGTTCTTTCATTACAACAACTTCAATTTAGATTCAAGAGTATTGGAATTAAGTAACTTTGGGCACACCTGGACAACTGCTAAGACCTCTGGGAGTGAATTCTGTGTGGGTGGAACAGGGGCCAGCAGGCAAAAGAGATGGTGGGCAGGAGCATCCGAGAGCATCTGAAGGTCATTGGGTGAATTCTGAGGAGGAAGAGGAGATTGAGTCAATATCAGTCTGATGATAAGAGTTTGTGACATAATGCTCTGATGCAGTGGTTCTCAACCAGGCACCCAGGTCCCACTAGAGGGCCTCGGCAAACTTTCAAGGGGGTCACAAGATGACTAAAAAGTATTCGAATTAAATACCAAATTAAATACTCCCCAAATAACTATTGTTTTTAATTGTCATTTAAACTTCTGAAATCACAAATAATTTGGGGATAATTAAATGTATCAGTTCTCCCAGTCTTTTTAAAAATTAAGACAAAAAAAAATAGCATTTACTGGGGTAGGCTTTGAATATCCAGTTAGAAAAAGAAAGTCTTTTAGTCAAAACGGTTGAGAACCACTGCTCTAATGCTATAATAGATATTCATTCACCTTGTAATGCGATGCAACGTAAAGTGCCATAAGACGCTGGAGGAAAGCTTCAGAAGCTTTATGATAACAAAACAATGTGTCTCGATTCACATAATAACTGGAATAAGGGATTAAAGAAATCTTATGTCTAGAAGGTAGATGAGAGACAGTGTTTTGTGTTATTTTGAGATATTAGGTATGTGTTTATATGCATGGTGGTGGTGATGATAGTAGATAAAATCATACGCAAGACAAGCTAGAATATGGAAGCCCATTTCTGCCACATGCCTTGGTAAGTCATATTTATGAGACGTTATAATTCTGTAGTTAAAATGTAAGCCATCATTATGACATAAAACACTGAAATTCTGCCAAAAGAAACAAAACTGAGATACGTCATAATTATTATGTAAAAAGTCAAAATTGTGAGTCATAATTACGAGACAAAATTATGAAAAAAAAAACTGAATTATGACAGTCATAATTATGAGTCATTTAAAACGTCTAAAAAAAAAAAAGTATGCTTTTTAATCTCATAATTCCAATTTTTTTAACTTATAATGACTTGGTATCTCATAATTATAACTTTTTGTCTCATAATTATGGTTTAACAGAGCATGATTTTTTCTTTCTCATGTGGCAGAAACAGTCTTCATTTCTGTCGAATCAGCATGATGTTAGAATGAACAAAAATCCATTGCTGAATGTAGAGGTTTTTTTTTTTAGGGTCCCCCTGGCCATAGCGGATAGACTCATGGAGGGTCACCTCATCAAGGGTTCGTGCTGCAGAGCAGGTAAAGGTGTGGTTTACACATGATTATACACATACCAGCAGTCCGAAAAAAAAGTTCTTCTTTTTTCATATTTCTAAATCTCTTGCTGCAAGTCAAGAGGTGTTATATTTCACCTGCTGCCAGTCTGGCTGTGCTGGTGTTTCTGTTTTCAGCTGAGAGGTTCAGCTGGCTGTCTGCACTCTGCTGCCTTAACTGCTGAATCAGCTTAAGAGACAGAGAGCGACCGGTGCCCTCGTACCTGCATGGTGACACGAGGATTACTGCATTGTTATTATACCATTGTAAAAAGACCTAAAAGCTCTTCAAATACCGACCCGTTGATCGTAGATGCCATAAACACAAGGTAAGGCCCCAGTAGTTTCTTCACTAAAGGCAGTGGGATCGCAGCAGCCTCGTCGATGACTAGCAGCTCTGCCTGGCCTAACTTCACCGCATCAGCAGGATGAATGTACTGCAGATTAAAACAGATCCGGCAAGACATGAGAAAAATTATGAATGATAATTATAGAGTTATGAATGATGCACAATGCACTACATGAACATGTTGTTTCTACACTTTCACATATTTTATATATACCAAAGTTGAATAAAACAACTCTAAGCAAAGAAAGTTACACGATTTAACAAATATTTACAAAAAAAAAAGAAAAGAAAATTATGGAAAAGAAATGCAGAGATGGAGGTCAGTATACCTGAATGGTCTGGCGATGTTCCTTGAAGATGTTAACGCGAATCACAGCTTTGTTAAACTCTGGGTTCAACGACTGGATTATTTCATAGTCCAGATGTTCCTGGAATTTACATAAAAATCTGGTTTAAAGTATGTTCCTTAAATATATGCATAAATCTCCTGACAGATAAAAAAAATACTATAGACAAAAATGTTATTTTTTATTACATAATTTACGAAAGATTAAAGGAACGATTAGGGTTTCACTTATTTAACTCAAATTTCAACCAGGGTTATTATAGTTAAATACAAATAAAACTATTAGATGAAACAAAATTTATATAAAAAAGTTAACGGAATTAAAATAAAAGATTAAAACTTAAATGTTATTTCAGTTAGTTGCCAAGGCAACATTTCTTATTTTCATGTAGTTTAAGTTGAAGTACTAAAATTAATAAAACTGAAATAAAAATGAATAAATACTAGACATAACTAATAAAGAATTACTAAAACTTTATCTAAAATCAAAAATCAACATCTATTCCAAATAATAATAAAAACTGCAATAGTATATTGACACAAAAATAACACTGGGTTTGACTCATTGTGTTAAAGTAACACACGCTTAAAGTCCAGTTGTGAATATATCATATCTATCCTTATGTCCAGTGATGATTACCTGATACTGGAGAGCGTCAAAACCTTTAAAAATGAACTCAAACAGCGTGTGCAGATTGTCTGGGCTGGGTGACGTGACAAAGATATTTGAATAGCTAAGAAGAGAAGTACAACACAAACACAATAAGTTATTTATTAGCATAAATTGCAGTCAGGATGCAAACATAACAAGAAAAATTCTTATTCATAACACCCTACTACATACCCAAATGCGACAGCTCCGGCTACAGCCAATCCCAGTGCAGCAGATTTGCCTCGACCGCGGGCAGCAGTAAGAGCTACAGTGCTCCGCAAGGTCTTCTCTGAAATAGCCTCAATGAATTTCAGCACTGCTTTGGCCTAAAGACATAAACACAGACAAAATAAAATATTAAGTTGGGCCATATGAAACAAATTTACATCAAGATTTCTGAGGTATTTTGATTATACCTGGTCCATAGTTTTACAGCTGTCCACTAGAACACCAACTGGCTGTGTGTCCTGTAAAGACTCCTTTAGGTCCTTCAGCTCTTGTTCCCTTGGAGACAGCCCATCATCCTGTTGGCAAATACAAAGATTATGGAATTCATAGGAGCTAATTAACAAACAAAACACTGTTCAGTTATAAACGAGGCTCACCTGTGTCTTTGGAGGGACAGGTTTGATGTTGGTAATGTGAGTGGAGATTGGCAGAATGCTAAGCTGGTCATCAATCACAACACATGTCTTACAGGAGGCGAGAGACAGGATGAATCTGGGGAAAATAAGACTAGTATCATTTTTATATTCATTTTTTTCTTACAGGACAGATTAGGGCTGAAGGATCTAAATAAAATCACAATCATGTGGATCGTGTGTCGCAGAATCTGCTCGGAGTTTGGGTCACTCATATCATGCATTTGAGAATGCAACCTGTTGTTAACATAGAAGCTTTAAAGGCTCCCTGTGGTTGTCTATGAAAATAAAAGTTTGTAATTTAAAAGAAATGAAGACTTAAATATTAGTATTGTAATTTTACAGTTGTCCTTTAAAATAAAATTATTTTTCTTAAATACTTGATTTTTTTTATTTGACACTGAGATAGCATCGCAATAGTAATATTTTTGTTTAATGCTTATTTTTTGATAATGATAATCAAAATAAAAAAAATAATAAAATGAAATTATTATTTTGATATATAATTCACAAAATATTTGGCCAAACTTTGCAGTCACACACACACACACACACACACAACAACAACAACAGCAACAACAAAACACAGCAAACCTGCAGCTCTTAAAAAAATTATTTTAAAACACAAACACAATTTTAATCAGAAAAAATATATATACCGCAAATACATTTTTTTCTACAAAATGCAGATACATAAATATATAAATAAATAACAGATACATAAATATAAATATGTCGAAAGACTGACCTTTCATTGAACCTCCCAACAACATCCTGGTGAGCCTCTGTCCTGTATCGAGAATGAACATCCTGGAAGAAAACATGCATTAATAATTTAATATAATAATTCATATTCACACAAATAACCAAATTAATACTGGGATACAAACACTTAAGAGGCCATATACCATTGCCATTGTGTACAGCTGCTTCAGTGAGTTCACAGTCCTCAGAAGAATGACCACAATGCCTCCACCTTCCACAGTCTCAATGGTCCGAGCCAAGAGGTTGGGAGTGAGAGCTTCAAAGTCCTATAACAGAAAGTGAGAAGAACTTAAACCTACTGTATCATATTTGCAAAGACTTTAAATTATCAGCATGATCAAAATTTCATCAAAACTACTGCAAACCCCATTGTACTACATACCTCCCATCAATTTTTACATGTAAAAAGCCTTTTAGTACTACAATTCTAAAAACATTCCCTTCATTTGACTTTTTTTTAATGAAATCTTTACACTTTTATAAATCTATGGAAACATTGTCCAAAAAACTGAATTGTTTCATATGTCAGGCTTTACAGGGTTAAGCAATAAAGTCCACAGTAATATGAAGGACCTGTCTGAGAAGTTTGTCATTGGTATTACCTGAAGAACACACATGCCATAGGTGTTTCCCAGGATCTTGTGCGTTTCATTGTAGTAGCAGTATCGGATGTTGGTTGCAGCAATGAAAAGCTCAAAAGGATCATCCTGGTTTAGGTTCAGCGTGCCTGTTTTGATCTTCTTCTGCAGCTGTCGCATCCTCTTCTTTCGATTACTATAAAACAACAGATTCATTTCTATCAGGGTTCCCACAATTGTATATACAGCACACAATTTGAACCAAGTGAATAATAGAAAGTCTAATTAGATGAATAAGAGTCCGTCATCAAAGAAGTCTGTGAACAGTTAACATTGTTTGGGGAGCTACTATAAAATGTTCATAGTACCTGCTGAAGCTAAGCTCCTTTTTGTAGCACCATAACACTGATGGCCGGGCTCTGACTGTTGCTTTAGACAGCATGTGATGCAAAACGACAACCTGGATGCAAATTGCACATATGATTGAGGCTTAGCAAACGAACTTACTGTATTACAATATTGTTAAAAACAGTTATGCTTTACCTGATCTCTGCCACGATCACCAACTATAACGAACATAGATCGGTGGTGTTGCGCGACACCGTTTTCTATCTGGACACGAATGCGATTGTCCACCTTCTTCCGAAACGTTGCCATTGCTTCCCAACTGCACCCTGTCACCACGAACATAGAGTCAGCTTTACATATGAAATGCATGAAGTGAAATGAAGTAAACACTGTAGTGCGTGTTAACATACTTTAAACGCTTTTTACATAGCGTTCAGACAAAACTAGGTTTATTTTAAACATGTTAATTCATATCACAAGACATACCTCAAATGTTCTACCGATAAAGAAAAATACGCTGTTGAAGTCTTAATTACAAGTTCTGAGCAATAAAACTTCGCCTCATTTACAGTAGACCATCATGCTCATAAATTCACGTGGTAATCCTCGGCGGAAAGACCCCGGTTTGATGGACCCCAAAACAGACATATTAGCTATCCATGATAGCGCCTGTTCAGAATGACCAAATAATAACGCTCTAATTATTTTTATTTAATAAAATAGGATTGCGGTTGACATGATCTAAAAAGATTTTAAGATTGCATTCATCAGACGTAAACCGCGGTTTTTTTTTTGTAGTAAGTTGCTATATAGTGTTGCTAGATTAGTCAAGGCGGTAAACTTGTATCATTGTGGGAGTGGTAGTCTTTCTGTAGAAACGTAATTGCGTCACATTGGACCTCTGAAACAAATTCAAACTTTTCAAACTTATACTTCTATATAGATTTGTGCCGTGTTGTCCACACAGTGTGCATATTTTTGTAGCATTCGAGGTTTTTTTTTTAATTGTAATTGTTGCATTCAAAATGTGAGTGCACAAGTTTCATGAAAATACGTTTTCTTTTAAGTCTCTTTTTCTTTAGCCTTTAACTCCAATATCTACTCATTTTTAGTAGATATAAATCAATATATTATTTTTTTTGTTCAGTAGATCACCAACTGTACCTACATTAGTAGTGATAGCTTATAGAGAAGCGGCATAGAAAGGGAAAGCCAATAACACAGCAGAATCCTGTTTTTGTGGTAAGTTTAAGACAGCTTCTTATGTAGGACTTGTATATGCAAATAAAACATCTCGAATAGAGCATTTACTTGACATGTTAACAACAGTGTATTAGGATACAGTCCAAATTTGTTTTCTTAAAAAAAACAAAAAAAAACAAAGGAACAAAATAGCAGTTCTTATAATGTCCTTTAGGTTGATAGGCATCATAAGGATGCAAAGCATACTGACATCCAAATAAAGCCAAATATGTCTGACTTGATACTGTAATCATGACTTGAGGGGATAAAAAAAAAAACAAGATCCAAACAGCAGTACAGCATTTAATGCAACACATCTTTATTGAAACTCTTGAAGCAATATCACTTTACAAACTGAGACTCTTAATGTACCAAAAGAAACATTTTAGAACCAAAATGAATTAGTGTGAACAGAACAGTGGGGCAGCAAGAGAACTCCAAATTTTGGACCATTTGTGGCAGGTATAACAAAAAAATAAAATAAATTAAGTCTTTAAAGTTCACAGGTATCTGTTAGAAACACTGGGTAGGTTTAAAATCTTGACACTGGGTTTTCAGCTTGCTTTCTGAATCATTGAACCATTTTCTCCAATTTAACATATCAGGGTAGACGTTGTCCGATCAATTCCATGAAGGTGAGAGAAAGGGGAAAAAAACCAGCCAGGACATATGCACTTCAGTATTTCAATGTTCACTGTGGTCCAGATGTAAGCTCACTTCACAAGGCTTAAGACCGCATAGCTGGAGCACTTCCTCGAGAGACCCCTCGAGCCCCTTGGCCAGCACCACGTTTATAGTTCTGTTGGTAACCATCCTGTGGAGAGACAAATAAAAAGATTAAAGAGAAGACAAATGTCACAATGTCTCAACAGTATTTTGAGGATGTGTTGAGACTAATGCTCAAACGATAAAGAGAGAAACTTATTATAGTATCAAAAGCTGAACATACCCGCTGATAGCCGCTGTTGGAATAGTCCCGCGGCACACTGAATTGGGTTTGTCCATATCCAGAGTTTGCTGAGTTGAAGGGTTGGCGATAACCATCATATCCCCCTGAAATAAACAAAACCTCCAATGATTGATCCATCAATCATTGCACTGTTTTATCGACAAAGAGAATATGCGTAAAAAAAAACAAACTGCTGTCTATAGCCCGTTTCCATCCAACTGGCCTTTTACCGATAAAATGGTGTGCGTGATGACGTCATCCCTAAAAAAAACTAATTGTTGCATAAGTTTGTGTATCGCAAAAAAATTGCCCTTGAGCTATTTCCATACATAATTTCACCTATTGCATAAATTATATAGGCTAGTAGCCTGTTCTTCATCCATTTGAAACAAAACTTTATTATATAGCCTATTATTAAATTGTATAGGCCTGCATAAAATTATTTTACAAATGTCATGAGTTGTTTTTTTTTGTACTTTGTTATATACTATTTAGATACTTGATCATCAAGCATTATTCATAAATAGGTGCAGTTGTATTATTTGGTGCAGTAGTTATTTTTCTGATTAACTTTTAGGGGAAAATGTTCATTTCGGTTATTTTATTTTTCCTAACCAACATCCGACGGTCGTTAAGCCATTATTAACTGACAAGATTATGTTAAATTTCAATTAAATTAAATATGAATTGATACATGGCTATGACTCAATAAAAATACCTACATTTGTTTTCCCGGGATTAATTTTATACACGCAAAAAGCAGCATAAACAACAACATGAGGATTCACATGGTCACGTCACGCACCTGCAGCGCTTCTGCAAATGGAGAAAAACATAAAACTATACATATAAAAGAAATAAATAGGCCTATATGCGAAATATATTTTTCTAAATAATAAATTAACAAAACGAAAGAAAAAAAAAAGAAAGAAAAAAGTGCAACAATTAGCAGCCTAAATGCAGAATTTCGGCTCATTTTTGCGATGCGCTCTTGAGAAAGTGGCATCCTGTTTGTTTCCTTTATTTTACAAAAGCACAATGTTTTGTTTTTATTGTGAAAGTACACAAATAAAAGGAATATTTAGAATAGTTTTGAATAGGCATGGGACGATAACCGGTTTCAAGGTATACCACGGTTTGGAAAAGTCACTGTTTCAAAACCACTAACATTTTTCGTTATACCGTTCCAGCGGTATTCGCAGTTTTTTTACGTGTCGTCAAAGACGGAAAGTGCAGGACTCCCTCAGTTGTGTGCAGCGAAGAGTGTAATGAGTCACACGACCCCTCCCCCTCCGGTTGGTGCGAGCGGTCAGTCACCTGTGTGTAGGATGGCCGAAGGAGATGAATCCCTGGAACCTTTTCCCCCGTCGAAAAAGACGAAGTCTGTCGTATGGGAATTTTTCGGGTAACGTAGACTAACCATGTTCCGTACACAAAATACTATTTGGCTTGCTACCTAGGCAGATAACATGGCTAATTAACTAGCTAACGTCAACTAGTTTCCTCCCTCACGTTACTTCACAGAGCGGGGAATAGCAGTCTAAACTACATACTGAACTGTTCTGAGATTCAGTACAATAATTACATTTAGCTGGCATCACATTTATACTTTTAAGCCTCCTGCCATTGTTTACATCTGTTCAAAATCACGACATTTAAAAAAAAACAAAAAACTTTGCTACTGTTTGAGTGTTGTACGGGGAGACCGTGTGTGTGTGTGTGCGCGCGTTACTCGCGCTCTCTCTTTCCTTATGCGTGTATGTGCACACATCTTCGTACCTCCACTCCAAACTTAATCCAGGAAAGGTGAACATTCCTGCATCATAACTTGGACTGAAAGATGAATGTGTAGAAAGCGAGCATGTCTTAAAAAACCTTGAGCTGCAGGTTTAATGACTGCATTCTTTATTAATTTTTTTTACAGAAATTATATTTTGATTATATTTTTGATTATTGAGCTGCAGGTTTAGGCTCACTTAAGTGACGGCATTTTTTTTTCCATTTATAGGGATTTTTTTTTTTTATTACAGAAAAGAATTGAATGTTCTGATTGTTGAACTGCAGGTTTAGGCTCACTTAAGTGACTGCACTTAATTAAGAATTTAATTATTTATTTTAATTATTTAGCCTGACATGTTTACTGTTCCAAAATGTTCCATATGTTTCTTAAAAATAAAATATATTGTGTTCACGGGAAACAAAAAAGTTTTTTTTTTTTTTTTTACCCAGACATTTAAAAATAAAATTTTAGAGCTGTAATCTCAATACTGTGATACTGTGAAACCGTGATATTTTGATACAAGGTTATCATACCGTCAAAATCTCATACCGGCCCATGCCTAGTTTTGAATAATGTCTTACTCTCACATGACCACAAATGAACACCGTGTCTACACCAGACGCAACAGTTGCCGCACCGCTCGCGTCCGGTGTAGACACGGTGTAAATTGTTTCCACTTTAAAAAAATAAATAAATAAAAAAATACCAAATTGATCGTGCCAGCGCCTCACTCGTGCAGTTAAGCATTACTAACTCGACAACGCAGCCGGTTCATTGTCATAATAAAATACAGTCAGCCAAACATTGAAAACCATGCTATTTTAGTTCCCCTCACTCCACAACAAATACTTTACATTTAACATTAGAACAGATCTCAGAACAAAGAATAAAAAATAAAAAAAAGCTACTAACAAGCCAAAACAAATTAATTTAAAATGTTGTACTTCAGTTTTCAATATCCACTTAAAACAAAAAGAGCTTGGCATAATATCACAGGGATATGGTGGTCACGCTGAACGGCACGGACTAAAGGCTATTTAAACGGAGCAGTGCACTGTAAAAAAATAACGTAAACGTAGGCTACTAAAGGAACATCAAATTAAGATAAAAATGTTTGAGGCAACTCGGCTTTTTCTTACCAAATATACAATAATTTTAGATGCAATTTAATATGAATATGATTTAATGCGCTTTTGAACTACAGGGAAACGGTGCTTTAACGTGAGCAACACCATGAACACGGATGCTGCCTATAGGCTAATTCTGCCATATGACACCACATTTATTTGCGTTAAAGCCCCTTTTCTCGACAAAAGGCGTTTCCAAACAATTTGTGACATTTAAAGTATCGATATGGAATTTATGCGCTAAAGTTAAATGGAAAGAAAGTCAACCAGTTTGAAGCGCTAAATATTTTTTCGAAAAAAATCCTTGGATGGAAACCTGGCTAATGACTTTAATGATCTTCTAATGAAAATCACTGTATACGACTGCTACAAACACAATATTGTTCTGTACCTCTGAAACCATTGGATGGTCCTCTGTAGCCATTGATCATACCACGCGAGTTACGAGGACCTCCACGAGAAATCCCTCTGCTGTTGTAGAAGGACTGAGCCTGACGGCTGAACCCATTGCCCTGGCCACCTGACTGCTGGGACATGGGCTGGGGGCCAGTGGAGATAGGGAGTGACTGGTCTTGAGAATGGAAGGCGCCAACTACTGGTAAGACAGGGATAAAACAGCTGAATTAAACATGTTTATGTATACTGTAGTAGTAGTAATCAAACATCCAATCAGAGTCAAACATGATTATGCATGAATAGGAATTGAGGGGATAAAAAAAAAAAAAAAAAAAAAAAATATTTCAATAGCTTACAAATGGCATTATGCAGGCCATAGGGAATAGTCAAAGTTTATATTATTGGCTCCACAGCTGCTTGCTTCCATGAGCCACATGTTGAGAAGTGCTGACTATATACAGGAATATATTGTGGGTATTAAAATATGATTGAGGTATTCTGACGATTTTCCTCACCAGATTGGAGCTGCTCTGGCGGCATGTCTGTTTGCTCCACAGGGTGCTGTGTCTGGCTATTAAAACCCTGGCTGTAGCTATTCTGGTATTGGCTGGCCTGTTTCATTGAGTCCGTATCATTAGCTGGTGGGACAGGCGCATTAAGGTTGAACACCTGTCAGGAAGAACAGAAAGAGGGTAAGTGAACGTAATATTAGGCAATAGAGTATCCAACACACAAAGTTTGGTATCTACAAGGAACACCAATATGAGAATTCTCTTCCTTTACACACCCTCATGCCATCCCAGATATAGACTTTTCCTTCATAAGAACATAGACAAATAGAAAAATAATCCATATCTGTGAGTACATAATACAAGTGTCTGGGATTTTGATACAAGTGTCTGGGGAGTTGATGCTTCAAAAACTATTAAAATGAACACCATGGTCCATACCATTCCAGTTGATGAATCAATGTCTTCTAGAAGCAAAATGATAGGTGTAAAAAAAGTACTGATTTCAAACTTTTTTTTTTTTAACAAAAAAAAAACAAAAACAACATTAAAGGGGTCATATGATGCGATTTCAATTTTTCTTTTCTCTTTGGAGTGTTACAAGCTCTTGGTGCATAAAGAAGATCTGTAAAGTTGCAAAGACTAAAGTCTCAAATCCAAAGAGATATTCTTTATAAAAGTTCAGAGTCAACCACGCCTACCTAAAACGGCTCGTTCTAACACACCCCCACGCTCACTCAAGCCGCCGGCTCTTTTGGAAGGACACAACTATTAATCAGTGGTTAAGTTGTATTTACAACTCTGTTCCAGAAAAGTTTAACCCAACTATTAAGATGTGTGCAGCGCATTTTATGGAGGACTGTTTCCTGATCCTGGAAGAGTAGACAACAATGCCGGCTGTTCTGACTCACAGACTAAGTACGTTTTCATTTAAAGGATTTGCCACCGACGATTCAAATGAGAGTTTTGAGCAGTGTAGAGCAGCGCTTGTTGTTTGTCATTTCTCCTCATATGACCCCTTTAATACCGACCAACTGTATGAGCTCATGTCTGATGTGTGACACTCACACAAGAAGTGACAGAAAAGAACAGATGGCTGTCAGTTCTTGAATGTGTTTCACAGCGTGCTGACGTTTGTGTCAACCACAAATTCAAACGTTAGTTGGCCCAGAAGGAGCAGGGGTGTCAAACTCAGTTCCTGGAGGGCCGCAGCACTGCAGAGTTTAATTCCAACCCTGCCCCAACACACAAACCATGTAGTTTTCAAATAAGCCTGAAGAACCTGATTAGTTGAATTAGAGTTGAAGCTAAACTCTGCAGGGCTGTATCCCTTCAGGAACGGAGTTAAGACACCCCAGATTTAGAGT
>NW_015635060.1:653873-659972 GCF_001515625.1 Sinocyclocheilus rhinocerous
AAAAAAAAAAAAAAAAAAAAAATTATATATATATTATTCTTATACATATATACACATTTAATCACAAACTGGGGTTGTATAGATTACAGTCATGTTTAACATTGAAATTACTGTGTACTTGCTTTAAATGGACTAAAAAATTTATTATTTTTCTAAACGAATATGACTTTCTTCAGATGAACACATGACATCTAGGGTGGCATGAGGGTACATAGATGAGAGAACATAGATGAGAGAACTTAAATTTTTGGGTGGAGTGTCCTCTTAAAGAGGAGTCATCCTGATTTTACCAGTTTAAAACTTCTTAACAATTAGTTATTTTTATTCAGGCATGTTACCGTTTGCATGGACTGGAATGGGGCTGCGTTGACATTGATGCCACTGCTGTGCAAGGGTTTGGATCCGGGCTGGATCACCTGGGTCTGGGAGGCAGGAGAGAGCACCGTAGATGGAGGCGGCTGCTCTGTCAAGGGCATGGAGGCCTACAGAGGACAAAATGGTTTTGATTGCCGAAAATTACTTGATGCACATTTTGTGCAGTAAACATTGTTACATTAGAAAGCTCATATACTAGCTACACAGTAATAAATAATTTGGAGAACTCATTGAATTCATGAAACGAATGGGTGCTTGATAACTTGCCTGAATAGGATCAGTGGTGTCCGTCTGTGGTCGGGGATCAACTGAGTGAGAAGATTGGTATATTGGAGGCGGTGTGGAGAAGGTTTCTGGTGATGTAGAGGCCATGGGGATCTGCAAACAAAGTAAATTCACACTCTTATCTTTACACAGATATAAAGTCAATACTCTCATCTTTCTTTTCCAGACAGTTCAGCAAACTCATTTCCATCCAGAAGAACTTGGCTACACTCACTTGTGTGGGTTCAGGCTGAACGCCTACAGCATGAGGCTGGGCGAGACAAGACTCTGGGTGAGCTGCAGGTTGAGAAATCAAAGCCCAACAAAGTTAGGTTGATTTAAAATGGTTAACCCATAAAGCTAACTGAATGACCATGTGGTGGAAATATGAACATACCTGGTTGACACACCATCGGCGGCATCTCCATACTAGGGACCGGCTTCATAGGTTGCGCCAATACAATAGCCGGATCAAGAGACTGTCCATCAAAATCAAGCATGGAGTCCTGGAAACAAAAAGAGCATTTAGCATGCATGCAAACATACGCCAAATAAGACAGACCTGCAAAAAAAAAACAAAAAAAAACACCTGCATGAAGTTGTACGGTCCCTGCATCTGTGCCATGAGATCCTGAACCACCTGCTGTCTAACCACAGGGTCTGAAGGGGGTGTTGGAGTTACTGTGGTCAGAGGATGGGGCTCTGGGACGACAGGGGTGGGGGCGGTCTGAACCGGCTGCATGGAGTTAACCACCTGTAACAGATCCAATAGGCTTTAGACATTTGGAGTCAAAAAGGCTGAAAACCACTGATGTACTAATCCATACACAAATGAGAAAAAGGGGCAAAAATAAGTCTACATAGGTTGAAATGCAGTTTCTAGAGCAGCTTACCTCCATCTCCGCACTCCATTCCTCTCTTTGTTCCTTATCGCCAGTACTGTATGTGCTCTCCAAAACAAACTGCCTATTTACAAACTGGAGAGAAAGATAAAAAGGTAAGAAAATTATTGGTAATCAAGAGGAAATTCAGCTTAAACTTTTTATCTTTACCCCAGAGCAAGATCATACAATTATAGGGCTCACACACATTCATTATGTCCCTGAAGTCAACTTGTGTAAAACGTTTTGCACCAAAAACAGCTGCATTTTACTTTTCAAAACCAGTTTGTCTATCCTAAACCCTGGTTTATTCTTGCCAAATCCATGAGAGTATGTTGCATTTGCAAACCAGTGTTACTTTAGTATCACTACTAAAATACTATTCCTCTATTATAGTTATTAATATTTTGAATTAGTTTTCATATTTTCAGTTTGCATTTTAATTGTAGTTGAGGTTTTCATATTATTTGTGCATTATTTTTATTAGTTGGTCTTTTAATATTCAACATTCAAACATTTTTTATTTCAATTTTAGTTTTCAGTACATTAAGTTGAACTAAATGAAAGTGAGAAATGCTGCCTTGGAAATTAGCTGAATAAAAGAAAGTTATATTTTATTTGACTTAATGTTTACTTTTTTCCCCCAAATAATAATTTGCTAAATTTGACTTAAATCACAGCAGCTATGTGGCAGGGTACATTACCTGGTGCAATAAACATTTTAATTTTGTTGGTGTGACAAACATTTCAAAAGACTGAATGGCAGTCAGACAAAACCAAATGCAAATACGGTTTGATTTCCTTTCTTCTCTGTGAAAGGAAACAAAGTTGCACAGCACTTTGTTGTAGCATGCAAACAGTGGTATTTCTGCTTTCAGGGGGTGTATTTGCATTTTCATTTAGCTAGTCAGCTTTTTCAGCATTGGTCCGAAAAGACAAATCGTATGTGAAAATTAGATTGAATTTTTGCGTTTTGTGTTGTGTGGTTTAAGTAAATGCATTTTTTTTGGATTGGGGAGGAAGAATATTGCACAGTTTCATAGTGCAGTGAACTATGTCAAAAGTCACTCAAATGTGACCCCTTAAGCTTGCATCTTACAAAGTGCATTTAACTAACTTGCCTTACCTCTGTCACCTCAATTGGAATGGGTTCTGCATACGCTTCTGTCATTTCACCCTCTGTTAAGAGACATCAAAATCAGTTTTCAGAAACCTGTCTGTATTGCAGCAGTTTCAGAATGACAGTCACTCGATTGAGCAATGTGAAATGAGGAGTGTTTTACCCGTGTCGGGAGGGTGCTCCTCTGCTTCAGACACTTCCACTGCAGCTGTCTGCTCCTCTTCCTCCGTGCAAACTCCGTTCTGATGAGACTGCATTCTATCAAAGTAGCCACTCTGCAAAACCCGCTCCAACGTCTCATTCAGTGCTTTATCTGAAAGACAAGCATTTACACTCCTATTCAAATGTTTAGGATCAGTAAGATATGCGTTTTTAAAAGAAATCTTGTGCTCACCAAGGATGCATTAATTTGATCAAAAATCCAGTAAAATATTACATTAAAATAACTTTCTTTTAATGCGTTTTTAAAAGTGTAATTTATTCTTGTGATGCAAAACTGAATTACATGATCCTTCAAAAAACTTTCTAATATGTTGATGGTGCTCAAGAAAAATGTATTATTAATGTTAAAAACAGCCATGTTGCTTAATGCTTTTTTTTTTTTTTTTTTTGGAAACCATGATACATTATTTTCAGGATTGTCTTTAAAAAATAAATCTTATGTAACAAGTGTTTTTACTGTCAGTTTTGATCACTTTATTGCATCCACGCAGAATAAAAAGTAACTTATTACAAATAAAAACAAATATATATATATATAACACACACTGAAAAGCTTAAACAACTGTGAGGGCCGTCATACTGCCAGCCCAGCTGGTGCATAGCAAATGAATTTATTTATATGCCATGTGCCACATGATCCGCCAAGGAATACCACTGAAGAAAAGTGCTAGAAGCTTTCTAAGGCAGGGCTCCTGTGGGTAACTACTTTAAAAATATCATAAATAAACTAAGTAATCCTGTGAATATATTAGCAGTGTTTTAATGTGCCTTTTAACTGGCCATTAATATGCCGCTAGCATCAAGACTGCTATATATCTCAAACTTGGGCAAAAATTTAAATTTGACCTATGGATTCCCCTCATTGATCAAGTGATCTTTCACAGTCAGTGTCCCTTGGAGAGTTTCCCCAAGCACACAGCTGCAGGATCACACTGTGATACAGAAAACAGGGGACATGGATCATGCCACTCTACCCACTGCTGAGTCAGCACATGCATCATGGCTGAATGCTGCAGAATATGCTACCTTTGCCTATTATCCATGTCTTGCTTTAGTAAACCTTTGGTAAAAACTCAAGAATGATGCGGAACAGTTTATGCAACATTCTATAAATCACCATGTTTATGTTTATTTATTTATATATATATATATGAAAGCTTCCAAAACAGTGCAAGATTTTTCCTGAAAATGCAAGTATAAATCTCCTTGTACCAACATGCACAAAAATATATTTTGATCTTGAGGAAATGGTTTCCAAGACAGTTGGATACTTGTTTACATTTAGCAAGGAAAATATAAAACAGATGAATAATTTTACCTCTTAAAAACCACAAAAAGCTGATGCACACCACAAAATCATAAAAATCCATTAATAATTTCACTTTAAACTTCCTACACGTATATGTTTAGAGCTATCAGACCCGAAAAAGAAGATTAAAAATTTCATGACATACATGTTGTTCCTGCTACAGGCTTGTCCTTCCCCTCTAAAAGTTCCCATAAGTGCTGTGATGCATCTTGATACTGGTCAGTTAACCTGTGTGAGATAAATCCCATTATGAATATACAAATCAAAAAGACAAGCAAACTAAATGTTTTATTTAACCAAACATGCAAACACACTACATATTATTATTATTATTATTATTATATTATATAATATAATATTAGAGAGAGAAAATAGAATTTCACCCAATCTGCACTCAATCCATATGGATCTCTTTTATAATGTCTATGAATTTCTTCAAGCATCAAACTTTTGGAAAAAGTGTCTTTCAATGGAGGGACATAAACCTCTCCCGTTTCATTATTCATTTGTTTCAAAGATAAACTACATTTGTGTTTCAAAGATAAACTCAAATCCTTTGCGTTTAAAACTGTTAGGTTGAGTAATTGACCATTTTTATTTCAAGTGAAGTAACCCTTTAAACTTTAAAATCTTCCTGGATGCACACTGTCAAATTGACAATAAATAATTATAAGTACAGTTACAAAGAAGCAGTCAAACTTAACATGCCCTGCCAATGCAGAGACCTCAAGCTGTCTGAAATGTATTCTCTGAGAGATCCAAATGTAACTTAAACTCTTAATTCAGAGAGTTACAGTTGGAAGAACATCAATTCTTCTGTTTGTTTACAGTATAGTTTTCATTTGCAAGCAATTTCGAAATGGAGAAAAGTAGTGTGGATTGGGATGACAGTCAACTTCACCTGATGTTTTGGTCACGTTCAGGCCCCACAAGCTTGTAAAACTCATCCAGGGAAGTAAGGTCGCTCTCGGTAAGCAGCGAAAGTCCCCCAGCTCCTTGAAGTAGCTCTTGCCGCACACTTTCATCCCCAAGTCGGTCCAGAAGAAACTGCAGCTCCAGAACCCGTTTCAGCCTTTTCTGTTCCACCTCTTCACGCTGGAGTTGCTCACGACGTGCTGCTTTCTTAACACTCTTCTGGATCTACCCAAAGCAATAGATGTGGGAGACACTCACTTATGTATTAACCTTCCAGTGAATTTCAGTAGTAGATCTACACACATTCACAAAAAAATAAACTGTAGGTCCTTAGGCTATGGAAGAGAGTAAATTAAATTTTCATGTACTCACTTCTTGACCCAAAGCCAAAAAGCTCTTGTGCAGTTCTCGTGCAAACTCAAGGTTATGGATTATCTCCTGGTACTTAGACAGGGCTTCCTGGATTGATTTAGAAAAAGGACAGATTTCAGGAATCTGAAACCATTAACAGGCAACAAAAAATATGGAGCGTTTACCCACCAGCTGGTCCTGGTTGAGACGTTCCCCTTTGATGTTTCTGGCCTGATAGTCATCAAGCTTGCTCTGCAAGAAGACAAGTGACAAAAAATAGAAATAAATTAGAAAAATTAACAAGCTGTATAATAAAATGACAGTACAATGTAGAAGTCATCTTACAAGTGCATGTATTCACTTCCCCATCTCAAACTCCAGCTGAATTGGGCTGCGTTTACACTGCAAGTCTTAATGCACAGATCCGATCTTTTTGGCACGTCTGTTTACATTCACTTTAGACACGACTGGTATCCGATATCTGTTTACACATTAATTCCCACCCAAAAGGATTGACTGCAGTGATCGCTTTACTATGCACATTGTAGACCCTCGGGTTTTAAATGGCCGTGCTTTTAAAATTATTTATATAATTCACGTCGAATGGCCATTATTATTTGCCAGCATGGACAACAGCTGTCATGGATGTTTTGCAGCACAAA
>NW_015635060.1:662235-663598 GCF_001515625.1 Sinocyclocheilus rhinocerous
CGGCATTAAAACGCCATTAAAAATCTTTATGAGCAAACGTGTCGCCCTCGCATTCCAGCCCTAGTGGAGAATCGGATGTGTGTGTTTAGACGTAGGTCGGATGTCCAGATATCAGATGTGTATCCGATTAAAATCCACATTGGGAAGTGGCTCAGATCGGATGCAAAAAAAAAATCGGATCTCGTGCGGGTTTTTGTGTTTACACGTGTGCAACAAATTCCGATCTGTGTCAGATGTGAGCGAAAGATCGGATTTTTTGTGCCAGTGTAAACGCAGTCTTGGTCATCACAAGAACAAATGACAGGGATAAAGCATACGATCAGGCCATTCAAAATAAACGTTCGCACTCAATTGTATGCAAGAATACAAATGAGCATGCATATATCTTTAAAGATTCTGGGGTCAGTAAGGTTTTATGTTTTTGAAAGAAGTCAGCCTTCAGAGTCACGTGATCCTTCAGAAACTATTGTAAAATCAAGATGTTCTGCTTAATATTTTTTAGAAAAGTTATAAACACTCCATGATTCTTTTAATAGAAAGTTTAAAATGTCATTTATTTCTTGTAACATTATCAATGTTTTTCAATGTCACAGTTTTATGCATCCTTGACTGAACTGAAAGACAAAAACCTTTGAAGAACATTGCACATAATATTTGCAATTATGAAACTAATTTCCCCATTCAAAGTGGATCAAGAGTGAGGACTTTATTCCAGAAAGCTCCAGCATGTGGTTGAGTTATGTGGAGATTATCCCATTTCACAAGTTGGTGAGAGATGGGGCAAGTTCACTTTCAACAAATGCATAATGTTGGAATCAGACAAAAATCATGTCATTCTGCTTAAGGGTGCTCTCACACCTGGCCTGTTGTTTCGGAACCTGGCGCGGTTCCCCCCTTAGCTCGGTTAGTTTGGGCATATGTGAACACGGCAATCGCGCTCGGATCCGCGCCAAAACAATCGGTCCGAGATCGCCTGAACAAGGTGGTCTCGGCTCGATTGAAAACGAACTCTGGAGCGGTTCGGTTGTAGTGAGAAAGCAATCCGATCTAACGGACCAACGAACCAGGCTATATCACAATGTATAATGGGTAATTACGTAAGTTCCGTGAAAGCATTAGCTTTGTTGTTTTGCTAATACTTCAAAATGAACCTGTGAATGTCTGTGGGTGAGTGCACTTTTTCATTTTATAAAGCCATCGTATTGCTCTTCTTCCTAGTATGTGCATTTTAAAAATGTTTTCCCGATGAATCCTGGACTCCTGCTCAAAATGATAAATTAATAAGGACAGCTACAAAAAAAAAAAAAACTGTTTTCGTTCATACCCGACGGATTATTTCTGTGATGCAAAGCTGAATTTTTAA
>NW_015635060.1:663663-663816 GCF_001515625.1 Sinocyclocheilus rhinocerous
TGACGGATGACAGCCGTGACAGCTAAGTGGAATCCCGGAAAATAAACTTTGACCAATGAGACAACAGTTTGTACAATACAGTACACGCGCGTGACTTGTATTAAAGGGGTCATATGATGCGATTTCAAGTTTTCCTTTCTCTTTGGAGTGTTA
>NW_015635060.1:664283-664408 GCF_001515625.1 Sinocyclocheilus rhinocerous
CTTACGATTAAAACGCGAGTTTTGAGCAGTGTAGAGTAGCGCTTGTTGTTTGTCATCACAAATGCAGACATGGTTTTATGTTTACGTGGCACGATGCAACGCAACGCGTAAAAAGCGTAAAAAGA
>NW_015635060.1:665751-701358 GCF_001515625.1 Sinocyclocheilus rhinocerous
GTGAGGGGCGTAACATTTCCGTCACACGCTTGAGGTATTCGGCCAATCACAATGCACTGGATAGCTGGCCAATCAGAGCACACCTCGCTTTTTCAGACCGATGAGCTTTGTAAAAATCGACGCGTTTCAGAAAGGCGGGGCATAGAGGAGAAACAATAATGTACAGTATGTGGAAAATAATGTGTTTTTTTAAACCTTAAACCGCATAAACACATTTCATTACACCAAATAGACAAAATAATGTTCTTTTTAGCAGCATCATATGACCCCTTTAACAAATTTGGTCCGTTTAGAAACTTTGCCATGTGAAAGCGAACCGCACCAAGAATAAAAAGCAACATAACAACCCTAATCCACTTTTGTGTTAACAGGTTTGAAACAACATGAGGGGGGAGTCAATGGCAATTTTATTTTATTTCCCCCTCCCCAGTGAATTATCCCATTAACGAAATATATCCCTTAATTTCCGACACAATAATTTTCGACATCATTAAGCCAATAAATCAACCAATTTAAAAGCAATGTGCTGCACTGTCACCAAGTTAAAAGTCTCTCCTGCGGAGCTAAGGCGCTTACCGTGTGTTCTGAGGACCTGCCTCTGACACATTTACCTCGGCAAGACAAGCCTGAGACAATCCAAAACATTAACAACTCATTTAAAAGCATTTTTGCGCCGGCAGTTTCCCCGTTTTTAGCATGCTGATCCTGTTTTAGGACGCCATCTTAGCTTTATCTCCATGTGCGCGCGAAACAAACAGTGATCGTAGAAACTGACAAAAATGTCAAGAAATAACTTTGCGTCATATCGCGGATTATATAGAGAACGTAAACAAGTAACTATGTAATACATTTGTCAAGAGAAATGGAATAACGTCCAAAGTTGACCGGCTAGCATGTGCTAAAACTACAAACGCTAGCCGGTTGGCATTCGTGATTGACGATTAAACCCATTTATTGTCCATTTACCAATAAGTCACACCATTGAGATCCTAGGGTGATGTGCGTTTACTTACATAGTCAAAAGAAATGTATATAAACTTCTTCAGATTGTGTGAAATAAATAACGGAGTACAAAAGGCACGAGTGATGTGGGTTAGGGGAATGAACTCTGAGGACGCGGGACAACAAAAACCAGTAAGTTACCTTTTTCTTCTCCATATTGCGCACTTTCTTTTCAAGAACCACCAGCACCTGCTTCAGGGCCTCTGATTGGGTTCCAGTCAGCTGGTTGCTGGCTGTGATTTGGTTCATTGATCCGGGAGCAGATCCCAAGTCTGGGCTGGCAGACTTCACAGTCCTGGTGCCATTTGTTGCCGAGGGCATCTAATTAAGGATAAAGGTTAAGTTTTAATATCAGAATAAAATACTAAAATGCTGAAAACAGCATTTGTACATGTAAGTTGCTGTGATCGATGATGGTTTCATTTTCGATCATATCTCATCCACTTAACGTTACTCTTTCAATCAGATCGACCAAATCTTTCAGTTATGATACCAAGTTATTAATCATACATGTTCAAATAATAAGGTAATCATATAACTATTATATAACGAAATTATACAGACGAGATTTTGTCTGATAGTAGCAAATTTTCAGCTGGACGCGACAGGGACTTATGAATAAAATCCTATCCACGTCTATATTTTTTTAATATTTCAAACTCTAAAAATTATAAAAGATATTTCACAAACGCTAGAAGTAGACTGCAAAATTCCAAAACACTGTCATAGCAACCCATTGTCCGCATATTAGACTGAAACTGTGTCCAAATCATCACAAGATCCAGACTATATAATGTTCACGTCTGTAACTTGGATTCAAATATGTGCTCACCTTTATGCGCAATATGTCCACAAGGAAGAAAATTAATCGTCTGGAGGCAAATAAGCCGAAGCGTTGATTGTGTTGCTTTTATTTTTTCTTCCAATTTACTACGGGATCCGCCCCGCCGGCCTCACCGACAACTGAGAGCGAGTGAGAGGCGAGGAAAAGGTTTATAATGAGGAAGGGCCCCGTTTAGAGGCGACCAGGGTTATGCCTGTGCCTCACTGACATTTATATGGATGTTATTATTACGTTTACTTCTTGTCCGATGAAAATACAACTAAAAAATAAAGATAATTTATGAAACGCATAGGAAAGAGTCACGAAGATGGCAGAAAATACTAAGATTTTAGTCAGTTGCAAAGCAGGCATACAATGACTCCCTCATTTGGATTTGTCACTGAACGCGTGCGAAACGAACAGGCTGCCTTTATATAGACATGAAGATAAAGGAAAATAAACAGAGGATTAAAATGTTAGATTTAGTATTTTGTTTTGGGACTGTGTTTTATTTTATTTCGCTGATAAGGCTTGCTTTCTTTTTTCAATATCATGCCAAATGACGATTATATCATGCTAAACTACCCCTTTCCCGATTCGACCATTCTTAACTTTTGTATTATTATTGTTTATTTTTCAGCTAAAATATAAGGTTTTAAACGACGAAACAAGTCCTTACAACGTTACATCGTTATTTAATGTAAATCAAACTATGGTCCAGCAGATGGCACCAGATAGATGGAAGTGAATGCATGCTGTCAACTCGAACTTTCTTTCCAAAAAATCCCCTGCAAAAATAAAATATGAACAAGCAAAAATTAATAAGTACATGCAATAAATGATTACAAAAATTGCTAATTAATATTTAATCATTCACATTTTCTAATTTATTTGTATTAGGTTGACTACATTATGTAATAGCATTTTAAGGCTTTTTATTTGTGCAAAATAAATTATATTCTCCTATTGCATATGTGTATCTTTTCATGCTTATGAAGCATTTATCCCTTATAAGAGGTATTTATATTGCAGAAGTATTTGCAATATAAAAGTAAAGCTTATTTTTGCTTTCTTCTTTCTGTAAAACTCATAAACTATTCAAAAACCATGTGAATGCAGTTGTATGAGGTTTTGTTTGGCAAATACAGGAAGCAGTTAACATGGTTGCTCTGTTCTTTGATAGCACTGTTCTATTGAAAGGGTGTTTTCTTTCAGGAACAATACTGATTAGAGGAAGATCTCATGGGAGAGTGAAGCTCTCTTTCAACGAGTGACTCATTTCCGCTCTCTGTTGTGTTTAGTAACAGCAGCAGCAATCCTCAACTTAAACATTTAAAGTCCATTGATATATCTATCAATGTCACAAACAAATAGGTGTCTACTTTGATCACTGATCATCTGAAGTTTACAATCATCGAATCACAAAATTGTAGTCACAAAAATGTTTTTACTTAGTCCAAATAATGGTGTTCGCACATGCTTCTCAAAATTGAACCAACAATAGTTAAAGCTGAGATTAGGCAGGAAGCTATTGCTGTTTCAGAGTATATGCTATCAGAGAGTCAACAACACATCCAGACTCTCTCCTTACAGGAAATACGCCTTACTGTGATTACTCAGTCAGCCTGTGATGGATCTCTTCTCCAGTATGCTAAAGGCAGCCTGTCCTCAACTTAAACATTTAAAGTCCATTTATATATCTATCAATGTCACAAACAAATAGGTGTCTACTTTGATCACTGATCATCTGAAGTTTACAATCATTGAATCACAAAATTGTAGTCACAAAAATGTTTTTACTTAGTCCAAATAATGGTGTTCGCACATGCTTCTCAAAATTGAACCAACAATAGTTAAAGCTGAGATTAGGCAGGAAGCTATTGCTGTTTCAGAGTATATGCTATCAGAGAGTCAACAACACATCCAGACTCTCTCCTTACAGGAAATACGCCTTACTGTGATTACTCAGTCAGCCTGTGATGGATCTCTTCTCCAGTATGCTAAAGGCAGCCTGGGCCGTAATTCAAACAGAGCATGTCAAACACATCCAGTAAGAGGATGTGTTTCAGTTTTTTGTTATTGAGACAAGACATGTTCCGTGGCAAATGATCAGTCAATCCAATGGCATTTCCTATTAGGGCTGGGCTTTCAATAAATCATAGCCTACTCTTGCAGAGCCAAAATAATAAGAGAATGATCTCCCTTAGAGTATTCAGATTTCTGGTTAAATCTGTATGCAGTTTCAATTGCTGATTTCTAAATCCTAAATCCTAAACATGTAGGCTATTTTATGCAACAACCATTTACTGTAAACTTTTGCTTTCGTTCTGATATGAATGTTACAGTTAAACTGTTGAAAGTAACCATTGACTTCCATAGTATTTTCCCCCCATATTATGGAAGTCATTGGCTACTGTCAACTGTTTGGTTACTAACATTCTTTAAAATATCGGTAACACTTTGTGTTTAATGCATTATAAAAGTAGTTTTAATGCATTAATTATTCCTTGTAATGCACCTTATAATGTATTGTACAATCTCATGAATAATTGTAACTACAGTTAATACATTATAACATTTATCAATTAATTATTATGCATTTTAAATTCGGTTATAATTATTTCCGACATGATATAATGTATTACAACGCACATTTTAGATTTATAATGCATTATATCCTTTAATAGCCCTGTATAAGGTGTTATACATAAAGACTTTAAGTAGTGTTACCTAAATATCTTCTTTTGTGCTCCGCAGAAGAAAGAAACACACACAGGTTTGGAACAACATGAGGGTGAGTAAATGATGACAGAATTAGCTTTTTTGGTGAACTATCCCTTTTATGGCCTTTATTAGCCATTTTTGACCTTTGACCTTTATCCCTGTAATGTTCAACCATTAATCAAGCAACAAGTGTAAAGTAAAACATGTTTTATGAGTTGTTCCTTGTTAAAATGCTGAGTAAATATATATATCCATATAAATTTATTTCAGTTTCTACAGAATTCAGTTTTGCTGAAATCCATTCCTTAGACCAGTGTTTCTCAACCTTTTTTTAGTCGCGGCACCCTTTGGAAATTTTAACAAACTTGTGGCACCCTACAAAATTAATTTTGTCACAATATTTGAATTTCTAACTTCGATGTGATAATTTGAAAAGTATAGATATTCGGTACAACAGGGAAGAACTGCAGAATATAATGTCATACAGATATTTTTAATATTATAAAAAGAAATGTGTCTATCAATGGTGGCAATCAGTAGGCTAATTTCTAAGAGACCAATTTATATGACAGATTTTAATGTAGGCTTTTATTCATATGTAAACATTGTGAGATAGCTAGTTATAATGGTAATTAAACAAAGTTTTGCTCATTCAGTGTATTTTTGATTTTACAGTTGGGTAATTTTGTTGCAGTAGCACGAGATAGCTTGATTTCAAACTTTGAATTGAATAAAAAATGACAAGGAGGCTAAGCAGTTAATAATAAAATAAGAACAAATAAAGAAATTACTAATGATAGCACAAATAAAAAAAAAATCACGATAGGCCTACAAATGAAATAAATTGCTTTTTAGTTTTTCAGGTAGGTCTAACACACAATAGGGACTATTAAGAGATTTTTTCTTACCAATTATCCAAATAATGTTTAATCCTAGAAAGCTATTATCATCAGAGGACACATGAGCATAACATAGCGGTTAGCAGATCAATGAATGAGAGGGCAGCGTTACCAGAGTTGCCCATATACCACACCATGTTACAACACAGTAGGGCTATTGCAGACAGAAACAATACTGTACTACAGAGATGTTTCCTGTCAGCTTGATTTCTGAGTGGACTTTGCTGTTCCGATGAGCATGAACGCGAGCGACTGAGCGGAGCACACACACGCATAGAGCGGATAACACGCAGAGCGTCACACCACGTGAAAGTGAATCCTGAGCGGTGAACTAATTTTCGGCAGCCGAAATTTCGGTGCATCTCTAATTATTGCCGACATTAGAAATGGATATTATATAATAGCTGCTTTTTTGAACATTTTAGCAATTTAAAAATATTAAAAAATGATTTTTTTTTACACGGCACCCCTGCTCTCGACAGACGGCACCCCGGTTGGGAAACACTGCCTTAGACAACGAATATATTTATTTTGCACAATATTTTGTCTTGCTGTGGCTCTCAGATTTGTGGCTCTCAGATTTTTTATTTTTTTTTTGCACATATGAAATATTGCATACATGAAACACAGCATTTTTAGAAAATACTTAATACCATACAGAGATGTCGCAAGCCATGTTGATATGTTTACTGCATCCCTAACCATTTATGAAGGAAACCCACCCCGAGTTGAGAAAGCTTTTCCTGCCAAGTAGATGAGTTGACAGTCAGTGGTTTCCGAGGCACTGTCTCAAAAGCCCTTCTCCTATCAAGGGGGGCCATCTGGAGTTATCCAACCAATCAGAGTCCAGCAGAGTGATCAAGTGAAACGAGTAGGAAGTCAGCATGGCTCATACCACCCCCTGCCAAGGTTCATCTGTGCTCATTTCCTGTACATCCTCTGGGTTTGCTGTGTCCAATCCACAGGAAACGGTGGACGCCTTATGCACACAGTTTAACAGCTATTAAAAAACAAACTGTCGAAGCAAACAAGTAAATGTTTTAGTTATGTTATCATTTGCATTCTTGGAAAATCAGTTTTGTTAAAGATTGTGCATTATAACTGTATACGTATATAAATAAGAACACACACACACACATACACACACACATACTTAAGATTTTTGAATGTTTTTGAAAAAAGTCTCTTGTGCTCACCAAGGCTGTGAAATAATATTGTGAAAGATTACTACAATTTAAAAGAACTGTGTTTTTTGCCGTGATGGCAACGCTGAATTTTCAGTGTCTTCAGTGCCACATCCTCAAGAAATCATTCTAATTCCTATATTGTTTCTCAGTTATCAGTTATTATTGGTGTTCAAATATGAATAATGTTTCTTAATATTATCAATGTTGAAAACAATTTTTGCTGCTTAATATTCTTGTGGAAACTGTAATCCATTTTGTTTTTGTTTTTTGGGATTCTTTGATGAATAGAAACTTTTGTAACATTATAAATGTCTTAACTGTCACATTTGACTAATTTGATGCATCTTCGCTAAATAAAATATTGTTTTATTTTTTCTGCCATTTATTAAAAATATTTTGAATAGTTGTGTGGTTTTCGCAAACATAGTAATATTTATATGGGATTTTATACATTTTGCTAATTAAATGTAATAAAAAAAAACGAATTAAATGTAATAAAAATGATCCCTACTCTCAACTGAACTTTACATTTGATGAAATGTAGTTTATTGAGTTATAAGTCAGAGTAGTAAAATTATAGCTGAAGGGCGATCATTGACCTCACAGGGTTAGGGCCAGATTGGCACAGCCAACACTTGGCTGAGATGCTGCCACTGAAGACCCCTGAGCATTGAGGATGTTTGGGAACCATTCAGTGTCCCAGCAGTGTTGTGCAGAGTGTTTTATCTCCTGGACCAGTACTGCTGCTGACACTACCCGAGCTACTCTGGCAGGAGATAAGAGGAGTTTTCCCCAACGACATCAAGCAGAGATGAGTGTGAGGAGATAGATCAGGAGAAAACGGTTCGAAAAAGCCATTTGCTGTGTTTGTTAGCTGCATTGAAATTACAGATGAACGTGTTTTCATATGATTATGCCTTTAACGATACATAAACATTGTGAATTAGGGCAGGGTTTTTTGATCTTCTAGATGCCACGGACCCCCATAGATGATTATCCTCATACGAGGGACCCCCATCATAAAATTTTAAAGAATTTAAATTTAAATTTTTTTGTATGAAGGTCCAATTTAGACTGTAAGAAGTAAATATTATAAATATGTGTTAAATTTTGTTTGGAAAATATTAAATATTAAAATATAGGTTACATTACTAAGTTTTACTGATAGCATAAGTTTTTTGTTTTAATCTAATTTTTTATTTATTTATTATATTTTCATAATTCATTCATAATCTATTTTGTTATTATTTCATCCATTTATTTATAACAAATTGTTATATTTAACTATTGATTTTATTTGTATAAAATGTTTATATTAATCACATTTTATTTGTTTGTTTTAATTTTATTTTTTATTGTTTATATATATATTTTTTCACATTTTTTAACACTGTTTTTCTCTAAACATTTCCATAGACCCCCAGTACTCTCTGGTGGCCCCCAGTTTGAAACCCCTGTAGGGTATTTTTGAAAGGCAGTTGTTGTAGGGGCTCATATACTCAGAATCTTTTGAAGGTTTACATCACTATTGCCTATAGGACAAAAACATGTGTTTAACAGTATCAGCTTTTTTTTTAGCAAAATTAAATTTAATCAAATATATAAAATAAATTATAGAATTTATTATAAAAATTAGAATACTACTTAGTTTATCTGACTTAAATAATTACTGACGGGCTACAACCCTTCCAAGGAGCCCAGGTCCCGCTTGCAATGTTGCAGCTGTGTGCTTGACCTGGGATTTTCCCTGTGTTTTCATAAACATGAATGCATTAATTATATGTGTTTGCAGCTTTTCCCTCAATCTCGTTCATGTTTGGATGACAGGTATTTGATAAGGAGCCTGTCTGTTTGAGCTCGTGACCCCTCCAGTCACGAGCCGACGGCTTTATAATTGACTGGTGACTAGCGGCATGCAGGAGCGCTATTTCCTCTCATTGTCGAGCGGTCGTGAGCAGGAAGTCGGAAAAGAAAGCAGAAACTGAGGGGGCAGGGCCATTTAAAAATACCTGCTACCCTACAATAACGGGACCACAGACAGTAGCCCTACGGGACAGTGCTGTGGAGACTCGCAGCACAGAGGAGAAACCACGCTTGACGCAAACGCAGTTGCGCTGGAGTAAATAAACAACGCGGCGGGGGGACATCTGCCTGTCACCACGTATTAGGCTACTCAAACACGTAGGATTGAATGCGTGGAGACAGAAATCTAATGCAAAGAAGCTACCTTGGATGCACTTGGGATTTAGCATAGGCTACATAATGTGTGCTATAGGTTGTAGATCTTTAGCGCAATAAGAAGGCAGCAAGGCAGGTGCATCTCTGAAGGCAGTTCATTGAGCAGGACGTTGGTGGTCTTTCAGTTGATGGTCTTTCTTTCACTGTAAGTGCGCATATCAAATGTACTACTGAATTATTCCTGAACAATATTTGATATGGCATCTACAATTGAACGGAAAACACTGGAAACGAATGAGTAAGTAAGACATATTGTTTGGGTTTCCATTTGTTTATTGTTGTTGTTTGTATAGACAACAAGTAGGCTACAACCAAAATAGTGCAATAGCCTATATTATGTAGCCTATTGGTTATAACAGTATTTGCGCTTAGTTTAAAAATGTAAGTCACAGTACAATTATGCCAATATTAGTGATCAGACGATTATACATTTGTAATAATTACATTTGGACTAATTTAAAGTCGCATTAAAGTATCATCGCGTTTTCACGAGTTAAGCGTGTGAAGGATAAGCTTACTCTACGCATTAATAATCCAATGAAACGCTACATTAAAAAAAATAATAATAATAAAAAAAAATTAAAAAAATTATCAAGTTATGTTTTATTCGTAGCTCCACAGTTGTAGCTGGTAGCCTATAGGAAACATTTTAGGGAAAACTTGGTAAGACTTGGCACACTTGGTAAGATCCTAAAGAAAGTTGCAATAAAATAACATAATTTGCATAATCTTTTTTATTGGGGGTAAAGGAATGATATTCCAAGAAAATTAGTCTTATTAGAAAGGGGACACTGACACGTAGGCTATATTATGACGATTTAAATGACTAATAATCTTAATAATAGGCCACATTCATAATAGACCCTTTGAATATGATATGTACCAAATATGGCAATTCTATTTGTATCGTGAGATGTTTTACATGCTTCCTTTAATGAAGTTTTGACACTACAGATTATTCAGAGTGGATTAAACAGCTCTAGTCATGAAATGTGAAATGTGTACATGAAATCAAAACAGTCTGCACTTTTGCTTATACTTAATGCTATAAAAAAATAAAAAAATTGGTAACCAGTGCGAATAAATAGGCTAATTTAAGTATGTGTGCACTGTGCAGTGACCCAAAGCGCCTCATTTGCCTACTGCACTTAACACTATTCTCCCTTGGGATCACGTGGCAGTAGTTACATCTTAAGCAAACATTTATTTATAAATCAAATGTAGGTACATCTAGAAAAAAAGTAGCGCATCTGATTGCCAATTTTATCCGTATGGAACACACATAACCTTAACATACCATAAATCTTATGCTAGTGTTTTCAATAAAATACGCACTAGTGCCATCTGGTGTTCATAGTTGCGTATCGCGTGTTTGAATGTAAACGCTAATCCACAGGGAGCCCGTCGACGAGAATGTGAAATGTGTACATGAAATCAAAACAGTCTGCACTTTTGCTTATACTTAACAATGCTATAAAAAAATTAAAAAATTGGTAACCAGTGCGAATAAATAGGCTAATTTAAGTATGTGTGCACTGTGCAGTGACCCAAAGCGCCTCATTTGCCTACTGCACTTAACACTATTCTCCCTTGGGATCACGTGGCAGTAGTTACATCTTAAGCAAACATTTATTTATAAATCAAATGTAGGTACATCTAGAAAAAAAGTAGCGCATCTGATTGCCAATTTTATCCGTATGGAACACACATAACCTTAACATACCATAAATCTTATGCTAGTGTTTTCAATAAAATACGCACTAGTGCCATCTGGTGTTCATAGTTGCGTATCGCGTGTTTGAATGTAAACGCTAATCCACAGGGAGCCCGTCGACGAGGTGCTTCAGATGCCGCCGTCGCTGCTGACCTGTGGCGGCTGTCAGCAGAGCATCGGGGACCGCTTCTTCCTCAAGGCCATAGAGCAGTACTGGCACGAGGACTGCCTGAGCTGTGACCTCTGCGGCTGCCGCTTAGGGGAGGTGGGCCGCAGGCTTTACTACAAACTTGGCAGGAAGCTGTGCAGGAGAGACTACCTCAGGTAAGACTGGCAGGCCTGAATTGAACTTTTCATTCTTTATTAACCCTGTGAAGCCTGACATATGTCAAGTCAAGTCAAGTCTATACAGATTGTGTCAAAACAACTGTACAGCATTAATTAAGAAAATAGTGTGTCATTAATGCAAAATGACAAGTAAACACTCAATTTTCAGTTAAAGGCAGTTCATCATTGAATTCAGCGATGTCATCATCCAGCTCAGTTCAGTTTAAATAGTATCTGTGCAATCAAGTCGACGATATCGCTGGAAATTAAGTGTCCCCAACTAAGCAAGCCAGAGGCGACAGCGGTAAGGAACCAAAACTCCCATCGGTGACAGAATGAAGAAAATACCTTGGGAGAAACCAGGCTCAGTTGGGGGGCCAGTTCTCCTCTGGCCAGACGAAACCAGCAGTTCAATTCCAGGCTGCAGCAAAGTCACATTGAGCAGAGGACTCAACTGGTTCCTGTGGTCTTGTCCTTGACAAGGTCCTCACTGGGGATCTGTCTCTGGGGCTCAGGGAGCCAGTGCAGTGTTGACAGAACCGGGCTAATGTAATAATAATCTTTAAAAAAAATTAAATGGAACCGTTTTTAACTCTTAAGTCTAGTATGTGTTTCAAATGTGTGTTTTATTTTTAAATTAAGTATCATATTAAATACTTGCATCATGCTTTTATGGCTCATATAGTATGATATTGGAACCCATACTTTTTAGGAGAAAAAAGTTAGTATGTTTCAAATATGTGTTTTTATTATGTATCATATTCAATACTTTTATGGCTCATAGTATGATTTTGAAACCTAATAGCCTATAGGCCTACTTTAGGAGAAAAAAACACCTCAGTATCATTCAGAGATGTAAACTGAGCAAAGTATGTAATTTAGTGCAGATGCTGATATTCATATGGCCAAAATGATGAAATTCTGACATCTTTATAAAAGTATAGCAGATTTCTTACATTAAATGCAAACAATTTTATTGTGGCAGGCAAATAAAATACAGTGCTATACAATGATGACTGAGGTATTGATACTCAGATTTTAACATGATTTTTCTAAAAAAAAATAAAAAAAAGAATGAATGGATAAACAAGTACACCTAAGTTGCTTCAGTCAAGTAAGGGTTCAACCCGAAATACTATTAACAGAAAATTAGATCTGCAAAACAACAATGAAAATGTGTGTACTGTGTATATTTATTATGAATATATAAATACATACACATACATGTACAGTATATATTAAGGAAAAATATGTTAGATTTATATGTGAAATATTTATATATATTATAAATGATATATATACAAATATATATATTTAAAATATATACATATTTGTGTGTGTTTATATATACATAATAAATGCACAGTACACACATATAGTATGTAAACACAAATTTTTATTTTGAATGCAATTAATCGCGATTGATTGTTTTGCAGCCCTAAAATGTAATCTTATTTTTACTTTATAAAAAGCTGTAAAGATATCACAGCAAAAAGACAACTTTTACAAATTACCACGACCTGAAGGAGAGGCATTTTTAGAATGATAATAAAAAAGGCCTTTTATTTGCTAAAAAGTCATGTAGTAGCCAAGTTTTGATCATAGTTTAGAGGTTTTAGAAATGTATCAAATGTGACCCTGGACCACAAAACCAGTCATAAGTAGCACAAGTATTTGTAGCAATAGCCAAAAATACAGTGTCAAAATGAAAAATTTTTCTTTTATGCCAAAAATCATTAGGATATTAAGTAAAGATCATGTTCCGTGAAGATATTTTGTAAATTTCCTACCGTAAATATATCAAAACGTAATTTTTGATTAGTAATATGCGTTGCTAAGGACTTCATTTGAATAACTTTAAAGGCAATTTTCTAAATTTTTGTATTTTTTTGCACCCTCAGATTCCAGATTTTCAAATAGTTGTATCTCAGCCAAATATTATCCTATCCTAAAATCATTAATCAATGGAAAGCTTCAATTTATTCAGCTTTCAGATGATGTATAAATCTCAATAAAAAAAAAAAAAAGACCCTTATGACTGGTTTTGTGGTCCAGGGTCACAAATATGATACAGTAGGCTTTATAGGGTTAAACTGTATTATTGGCAAATCACAATTTACAGGTAATAAGTAAGTAAATGAATAAACATGTATTGCATGCATATGTATGTCTGTAAAACAAATATTCTTGTGAAGCATCTAATGTGCTTAAAACTTTTGCACATTACTATAAAATCATATATTAAAATCAGGTGGTTGTCTATCAAAACCTTCTTTCAAGTGCAAATATATTTATGTTTTCTTCTCTGCAGACTGTTTGGTCAGGACGGGCTCTGCGCTTCCTGTGAAAAGAGGATCCGGGCTTTTGAAATGACCATGCGTGTCCGTGACAAAGTCTATCACCTCGAGTGCTTCAAATGCGCTGCTTGTCAGAAACACTTCTGCGTTGGAGATCGCTACCTGCTCATCAATTCGGACATTGTGTGTGAGCAGGACATTTTTGAGTGGACCAAAATGAACGGCAGCATAGTATAGTGTTCTACTAAAGTCCTAAGTGAAACGTAACATCCTGTCAACATTTGCAACAAACCCTTTACTAAAAAAGAATAATGATCTTTCTGGCTCCAGGAGTCACCGCCATGGACGTGTTATAAAATTTCATCTCTTATATTTGAGAAAAATTGCCACCAGCAACATACACTTGTTTTTCTATTGGTTTATTTTTAATAACAGCGTAAATACAGTTTGTAATGTATTGCAATAAAAGCCGATTCCCTTTGCTACTTTCACAGAAAGTTAGATTTGGACTATAGTGTTATTTGTTTTGAAGGAACACAATTGCCATAAAATGTTAAAACATCTTTCTTAGAGCCTGAATAAAGAAAATTACTTGTATACTCTGGGTTTTCTTCCTGACAGGAGAAAGACTCACTTATCAATAACAACATATTACAAGACATAAATACAATAAATAAATTACTTATAACAAATACAGTAACACTTTAGATTAGAGAACACATATTCACTATTAAGTTTTCCCTCAATAAACTCCTAATTTGCTGCTTATTAATATATATATATATATACAGTGGGTACGGAAAGTATTCAGACCCCCTTAAATTTTTCACTCTTTGTTATATTGCAGCCATTTGCTAAAATCATTTAAGTAAATTTTTTTTCCTCATTAATGTACACACAGCACCCCATATTGACAGAAAAACACAGAATTGTTGTCATGCAGAATAAGGCATTAATATGTGCCTAATAAGTACTATTAAGCAGCCAATATACTAGTAATATGCATGCTGATTAATAGTTGCTGCAACTAGTTAATAGTGAGAATTTGTCCTAAAATAAAGTGTTACCATCAATGCTATTTAAATACATACTTCACATAATAATGTACAGTAGTGTGCAAAAGTTTGGGGTTGTAAGACTTTTAATGTATATAAAAGAAGATTCTTATTTGCTTTTTATTTTATTAAAAATTATAAAGAGTTTTCTATTTTAATGTGTTTTGAAAATGTAATTTATTTCTGTGATGTCAAAACTGCATCAGTAGTCATTACTCCAGTCTTCAGTGTCACATGATCTTTCAGAAATCATTCTAATATGCTGATTTAGTGCTGAAGAATCATTTCTTTATTTTTATTTTGTGCTGCATAATATTTTTGTGGAAACCATGATACTTTACTTTTTATAATGTTCAGTAGAACAGTATTTTTAAACTGATTTTTTGTAATGATGTAAAAATCTTTACATCAATCTTTACATAATTAACCTTATTAATTTCCTTAAAAATCTTACAGAACCCAAACTTTTTAACCATAATCTGTATCAAAATCAAACTAGGTGTAGTACAGGTGCATCTCAATAAATTAGAATGTCGTGGAAAAGTTCATTTATTTCAGTAATTCAACTCAAATTGTGAAACTCTATTTCATGTAATTTTGGGGGAAATGTTTAGGTTATGCAGCTCACTTAAGTAAACACCACTATCATATACACTAGTAGGCCTACAAATTGAGAAATGAGAACAACTGTCAGATACAATCTAATCACAGCCAGATTAAGGTCTGATGCTATAGAGAAAACATTCTCATTTATCCAGTCATGTAGCTTAATTCAAAAGACTTGAAGGATACAGTGACAAATCCCAAAAAAATCACATATAATGTATGCCATATTGTCCTTTATATTCATACCCTTCTGGGGTTCACAGAGTTCAGAAGACCTGCGTGAGGGGGAAAGCCCTGTCATGGCAAAGGAACACATCTGAAAGCCACAGGTTCTAAACAGAGTTAGAATGCTATTATGTGTTTTCCATCCCACTGCCCAGCTTTGAAGGAGTTCTGGTTCTGAGCTTTACCAGAAGCCAATGTTGAGACAGAAGTGAATGCTGCCCTTCACTAAACTGGCTTGGCTGACCACACTCATTCGACACAGTCGCAGACATTTTTGTTAGCTGTACCACCTCTGCTGGCTGCCTCCAGTAATTCATGATTCAAAACAGGCCACCATGCCACGAGGGGAAACTGAGAGATGGTCCCTGTGTTTTGCAGCTGTCTCTGTAAAAGTCAGTGAAAAGTTGTTGTTTGTGGAGCTCATTTGCATTGGTGTTCTCACTCTAAACAGAAGGGGGCGCCAAATATCCAAACAAATGGGCATTAAAAAAAAAAAAAAAAGGAAAGTATTGACATTTGTATGATTCGCTTAAAATGTCAATTAATTTGGTATCTGAGTTTACTAGAAATGACATAACCTTTGATATAAAAATTGAAGATGTACACATTCAGTTTTTATTGAAAAATATTTTTATTTTAGGAAGCTTTTATATTCATAAATGTTGTCATACATGCCTTGTTGTTTTCTGTTTTGTTTTTTCTCTCATTATTTTAAATGTTTTTTTTATTTTATTTTGTGTAAGGTTCTTTGACTCTCCTTTTTGATTTTGTATTGTCTTATTGTAGCTATTTTGCCTTTTTGTTTTCAGAAATAAAAAAAGACATGTAAATGGATTTGTTTTTTCACTGGAAAAATTCAGTCACTTGCTCACTAATGGATCCTCTGTGAACGGGTGCAGTTTTCACTTCACAAGACATTAATGATTATTTTTGGATCATTGTGATGTTTTATTAGCTATTTTATCAGGACTCTCATTCTGACGGCACCCATTCACTGCAGTAGATCCAGTGGTGAGAAAGTGATGTAATGCTCAATTTCTCCAAATCCAATAACAATCTACTCCTTGGATGGCCTAAAGGTGAGTACAATTTCAGCAAATTTTCATTTTTGGGTGAACTATTTCTTTAAAGATATTCCCATCATTATTTCCCAGAAGAAAAAAAAAGATCTAGTTCATTCAACATGCATACTTGCACCTTATCTTTTGTGATAACATGCCCCAATAGTCTATAGATATAGATATACAGGCCCACCAGTGTGAGAACCAGCCCTGATGTCTCCTATATCTCAATACTTTTGTGGGATATAAACCATGATTTTTTTTTCTATGACATCCCTGATTACTGTTATTGTTCAATTCGTCCTAAATGTTTTGAATCACCTCTCTTTTTCTCATTTGAGTTCTATGACATCTGAGCTCAGGGTCTGCTTGGCAGACTGCAGACTGACAAAAAGCATTAATATAGATACAAAAAATCATGTAACAATTACACAGCAAAATAGTCTTCATTACTCTAAACCAGGGGTGGGCAAACTTGGCCCTTCCAGGCTACTTTCCTTCAGAGGTTAGAGGTTAAGTTTGCCCATCACTGCTCTAAACCTTCATCAAGATTTCAACGCCCACAGATAGCCTACTTTCTGATATGAAACTACTGTACAAGTAAATATTAGGAGAGATGCTGATGCAGCTCTATTGTGGAACCTAAATCTCCTTCCATTCCATCAATGGCTTTTACACATGTGGATTATCGTGATGTTTTTATCAGCTGTTTAGACTGTCATTCTGACGGCACCCATTCACTGCAGAGGATCCATTGGTGAGCAAGTGATGTAATGCTAAAGTTCTCCAAATCTGTTCTGATAAAGAAACAAAGTAATCTTGGATGGCCTGGGGGTGAGTACATTTTATGCAAATTTTAATTTTTGGGCGAACTATTTCTTTAAAAGCATGTCTGACCTCATACATGTGACTCTAGCCTAATAAGATTCCAGTCAAATTCTGTGGTCCCCACATAACACATAAAGCATGAATGTTCTGATGAAATTTCAAACCTGAGATCAAACCCACAGTAAAGTATCTATAACACCGTTTCTACACCGGACGCGACAGTTGTCGTGTCGTGCCGCGCAGCGCTGCAACAGCTAAAGTCTGTCTACACCGGACGTGACAAAGCAACCGTTGAAAATCATTTGAAATTTGTGTCTATAGGCCTACGTCATAAATAGAACGCGGCAGCAGTTTACTGTCGGGATTTGTCGTGTCGCGCCGCATCCAGTGTAGACAGCATCACTGATTATAATGAGTTCTATCGTATTTTGTCGCGCCACGCCGCTCGCGTCCAGTGTAGACGTGGTGTAAGATAGCATAAGATAGATTGCAGTGGTACAATCTTTAAAAACCCACAAATCTGGGCATGGAAAATGTAAAGTACACAGAACATCCACATGTGCATCTGCAGTTCATTATGAATTGGCTATGCTTTGTTCAAAGGTGCTGTCATATAGCCTAGTCTTTTGAAACTCCATATTGATGTACCCATTGTGTTCCATAGATTTGTTATTTGCAGCAATTATTTTTGGCTGGAAACCTCGTGGGTATCATTTTGCACATGTGGATTAGGAAACAAAATGATTTTACGTGACTATGAAAAAATCGGCAAAGCCTATAATGACAGGGTAAATGTTCTGTGAGAAAACTGGCTCAGGTCAATGTTTAGAAAAAATGAATCTGGGATAAACAGACGGGTGATAAAACATCACTAAACCAAACCCTGTCCAAAACAGGGAAGAAATGTTTTTCATTATCTAGGAATTTTCTACGATCTATTATTTATTCCATCTGTAATTTTCTGACTCCACTTTATCTCCATAGCTCATTTTTGTTTCATACTAGAATCTGCATGGATTTTGTTCTTCTGTATTGTCTGCTAAGCTGCCTCAATACATTTTGCACAACACGTAATTGTTTACAGAAAGAGCGCTCCAAACTTTACAGCTTTTCCCCCTCATCTATGATGATTTACAGTTAACAGACTAGCTCATAACATAAATCTGAACCAAAAGTTGAGGAGGATGTGTCATTTTCAGTGGTGACTCCCCATTGCAGTGGAAGTGGTATTTATTTGATGCTTCAAAGGTTAAACACTCCTTTATTATTTTATTAGTACACCAACGTTACAAAAATAGGGATATTAAAAAATATATATATATATATTAATCCTTTTAGATTAAGGAAACTATGATTGTTGTGGTTTCACTGTAATTTTACGCCTTTTTTCCAATTAAAAGTCCATTAAAAGCTAGCGTGTCTATTGATTATATAAAGATCCGTTTTTGCTGTGGAAAATGAGAAAAAGTCTTAAAGAAATTAGACTGGATTGAGTAGGCATAATGCACGTCTTCTGAAAAACAATATCTGAAAAGAATTAATAAACCACTCAGTGGGCAATTGATGTTGAAAAGACATCAAATTTACATAAAATGTAACATTGAAAAACAGGTCAAAGTTGCAAATCAAACTGATGTCAAAAACATGACGTGACATTGATTTGATGTAAATTGAATGTCAAACATAATATACTAAATAATTTTCAGTGTAACTTCCTTTTTTCACCCAATTGGAATCCACTGGAAGAAATTGCCATCCAAACTGAATTTAAAATGATGTTACAGCATCTTGATCAAGTCTTGATTAATATTTGAAATCAAATTGATATTAAGGTGCCTGCTGGGCAATAAACATCTAATTTATACAGTTATTTCTGGTCAATTTAGGGAGTTTTCGAATTTCAATGGTGAAGCTGCATTGCAAGTGCTCTGATATTTAGTCCACTTGGACTTTTCATCGTTTGTATCACTTTGCTTGTCCTGTGAGTTCCAGACAGGCTGTCGGTCTCTGCATTCGTGGTTGGGATATTTCAGTGACTCCTTCTGTAGATAAATCCACAGTTAGTCCAGTAGTTTTCGATAAGGGAGTGAATCACTGAATCATTCATTCAACAGATTCATTCAAAAAAACATATTCATTCAGGAAAGGAATGCCATTACTGTGTTGCTCAGAGACACATGATGTTTGTTTCTGCTTTGATTCCATTTGGAACTAGTTTCACTGTAAGGTACTTCTCATTTATTAAAAGTTGTGTAAAGCAATATTATGCTGGCAATCATCATGGTTTTGAATGCAGCACCACTGATGATTGAGGTAATTTATTGGTAATTTATTTGAGGTAATTATTGCTTAAATATATCATAGGTCAGTGAAAGACATGTCTTTTCTGAATTACACATAAGGTCAGCTACATTTAATCGGACCTGGGGTGACAGGAAGGGTTAAGTAGGTTTCTAGAAAGGCAACAAATTCCACATTGGCAGAAAACATCCACACATGCTAGGATGCCTGGGATCATTTTTTGTTCAGGTAGGTGATGGGAAATGGTAGCACTCTGGATTCAGTGTTTGAGTTTGATCCGGTTTCTCGCAGTAATTGCCCTTCCCATAACAGGCCTGCTTTCAATCAACTCAAAACATCACTAGGATGTACTTCAAGATGGTTGACCTTCGAAATCTGCTTGAAGGGAACAGGATGAGATGAAATTTGTAGCCTCGCTATTAAAACTTTGAAAAAGTAAAATGATAATAAAATACAACATGTTGTTTAAACTATAGCTCTGAAACAATCCTCAATGTCACAAAATGAAAATAAATAGCTTGTGATATGTAGCACTCTACACATGCATACACACAAAGGAACAGACAAGGCTTAAGGCTAGTCCCAGACTGAAATGCATGGTTGACCTATCTCATCTGAAACTATCTTGCTTGGACATATCTTAAAATAAGTCAGTGCCATTGTTCTGTCTCAAGATGCACACCTGAAACATTTGTTCTAAGGCATTTTTATAAAAGCTGCTTAAATATCTTAATTTAACTAAGGCCTAGTCCTGGCTTAATCTAAGCCCCATCTGTGAAACTGGGCTTAGAATGTTAAAAAGTTTTCTATTTAAAAAACCCTGTTCTTTTTTTAAACTATATATTCATCCAGAAATCCTGAAAAAATCAATTGTAAAAATATTAAGCAGCACAACTGGTTTCAACATTGATAATAATAGGAAATGTTTCTTGAGCACAAAATCAGCATATTAGTTTCTGGAGGATCATGTAACACTGAAGACTGGAATAATGGCTGCTGAAAATTCAGCATTGCATCACAGGAATAAATTATATTTTAAAATCTATTACAATAGAAAGCAGTTATTTTAAATTGTAATAATATTCTACAGTATTACAATAATTATATTACATTGGTAAATTCAGCTTATTGAGATTTGTCACCATTAAAATCCTTACTGACAAAAACCCATATACAGTACTCTCTGTATTTTAAATATGATAGATTCCATTTCTCTCTTTTCTTTAAAAGAGATGACTTTAGACCTGTCAGTATTAATAATACAAGTTCCCGAGACAATACACAGATATAGCCACATAGATAGGATTTAAAGCCTGATTTGAAAAATAAGTGCTCATATTCCTCCAAACAATACTAATCCATTGTTAGCTTTTATATACACAAAAAAGGGATACGATATTGAATACCGTAGCCAATGAACTGCAATATGTCCTTGGTCTTATGGGTTCGTGGTAACAACAAGCTTTGCTGCTATATCCCATAATCCTTCTCTGCTCTGTTTAACTGTGCCATGGTTAAAGCTTGCCTCTTTTGTAAAAACAACAGATCCTTCTTTAGACTCTACAGTAAAAGTATGCAGCTCAATTACAGCTCTTATGGTAATTACATTATTGACATTCCCTAATATACAATAAGCCAGTCACTGTTCTATACAATGAAGTATGAGACTGATAGCAGAGCAGCTGGGAATCAAGACTAAGGTTCGTTCTTATAATTTAAACTGAACTGAAGGCATTCCAGAGCCGGAGGGTGACTGAAAAACCTTTTCGTTCCATGTGATATCAATTGAAATATTAGCTGTAATTCAATAAGCTATCGGTGGGCAGGGTGCGTGAGCCTAAGGCGTAAAGTGAAAAGGTGGATGAGAGTGTCTTTTGTCTTCAACACTTAGCTTAACCAGAACCTACAAACCTGAGTCATGTGCCACTGAGCCATTGATAGATATATATATATATATTACATAATAACAAATTGAATAACCTTAAATTAAATATATAAATAACAATAAATCTTATAAATAAATTACTGGACATTATCTAATGATATTAATCAATTATTAAAGTGATAATTTTTCACATCAGTGGTGATTAATAGTGAGACATCTTGAACCCTATGTGTCACCAAACTTTCTTACCCTCTACATCTTCGAATAGTCAAATTGAGACATGGCACTTCTTAACAAGTGTCCTTTCCATGTTAAGACAGGGAGTATGACTTTCATTAGTGTATGAAAGAGCCTCAGTCTTGTCTCTGTCAGGACATTCCAGATAATTACTGTTTGAGAAGGTCCTCTGTTCCTACTTCGGCATGAACTCAGACCCAGCGGTCAGTGCTGCTGAACCACCTGTAGAAGTGCAAGAGAAACAGTGCATAAAATGGATCTATCAAGAAATATGCTCAGAGTCAAACCACATCCAAGAGAACAAACCAGAAATATTGCACTGGTGTTTGAAATATGATGTTGTATTTATAAAACTGTTATAGAATGTTTATAGGACCCCCAGGAACCCTGCCTAATTTTATATAGTAAATTTTATTATAAAATGTCAAGTATGATATATATATATATACACTACATTTTCAGTTGATCTAATAGATAAGTAACTTAGAAGATTCGGTCTGGGGAGTTTTCTTACATGTTGCAGTGAAACAAGAGACATAGAATACAATACTTATGTAGAATACCTTATTCAATTACCTGCAGCAGTAAAATGCTGTTTTTGATCAAGGTGGAAAATTGAGGTTGACCTCTGCACTGTTATATAATTGAGCCAAGCCTCTGTCAATCTCACCTTAAATCCCACAGTCATTCTCAGTTTGTTTTCAGAATTATTATATTCCACTTTTAACCCAGCTGAAACCTAATACACACATAACTTGAACAGAGATTCTACAGAGGAATCTCTTTAAAAAAGACTGCGGCCAATTCTAAAGAGAGCAATCAGAGGCCCTCTGGAAACACACATCATGATGTCATCACGTCCACTTCAGCCTCAAGATAAAGTTAACTAACCGATTCTTGCTGACAGACCCAGTCAGCACTATATTTGATTCTTCCATGTTTCTTGTCTGTGTCATAGTAATTCAGATCTTCGTCTTTCTGTGATCTCCGAAGCCAAAGCAAACCGCTCAGTGTATGCAATCTAATTACAGTTCATCATATACTTTTTTGATCAGCTATTGTGGTTAGTTTGTGTTCAGTGCTTGGGCTGTGGTGAAATGACCTAAGCATAAGTGCAGGCAAAAGGACAAATTAGAATGAATGTGGTAAGAGGAAGAATTCTCCCAAAACCGAAAATTTGCTAACATTTTACTCACCCTCCGGATATCCAAGATGTAGATCAGTTTGTTTCTTCATCACAACAGATTTGGAGAAATTTAGCATTACATCACTTGCTCACCAATGGATCCTCTTCAGTGAATGGGTGCCGTCAGAATGAGAGTGCAAACAGCTGATAAAAACATCACAATAATCCACAAGAAATCCACATGACTCCAGCCCATCAATTAATGTCTTATAGTGAAAAAGCTGTAAGAAACAAATCCATCAAGGCGTTTTAACTTGGACAGAATGGACACCAATGGATACCAGTCCATAATCCTTAATAATGCTAATAATGATGGCCTGAGGGTGAGTACATTTTCGGCATTTTTTATTTTTATTTTTGGTTGGCTATTCCTTTAACTAGTAAACATAAATATTGGGTTGAATTGAAATGGACAATATAAATATGCCTTTTATTAATATTAATAACATTTTGAAACCCTCATCCTTTTGAGAATTTGAGACCATAATAACATATATATTTAGATCAAACAAGGCAGAGTCACATAGATAATTCATTAAAAAATAATTTCCACTTTATAATGAAATTAAGGAAAGATTATATTTTTTCTTTTCTTTTTTATTTTGGTGTTAGAATATAAATAGCTGTGTTCTTTGTTATTATTATACAGCATCTAGCCGAATCATGAGCTACTCCTGTGCTAGTATTAAAACCTTTACATTTAAAATTAACTTTCAAATTAAATGAAGGCTCAAAGAAACACTAGATTCTCCGACATGACTACACAAAAGGTTTGCGGTGAGATGTTTGGAGGGAGCGTTAGCATTTAGAAAATGGGAGAATAGTGCACACTTTTTGTCTCTTTTGGTGCTCTTATTCAATCAGAGATCAGTAGAACTACTAGTCCAGTAATTCAATCAGCTCATCAGATGACAGAGTTCCTACCCATCTCATGTGAATTCAATTACAGATCTATATGAGACTCCCTCTCAGACACCTCCGCACAAGACTAGCTTCATGTATTTTGTAATGTGGCCATTTCATGTGGATCACTTTATAGATTTTTTTTTTTGTACATTTGGAAATATTCTTTGAGAAGTCACTGTAAAGCTACAATTTTCCATTTGAATAGCACCTATTTATTGTGTTGAGGTGGTGAGTAACTGAAAGGAGTAAAGACTGAGAGAATAAAGACAGAATAAGTCATTCTTATATACATCCTTGCCATATAAGCAAGCCAGGCTTCAAGGTACAGGTCCAAATCTGATCTGGTCTTTTTTTTTTATTCCCCCTGTTAATTCTTGAACTGGACAGGAAGGTCAAAGATGTAATTAGATAGACAGAACAAACTTTTGTTGATGGATACTCAGATTATGACTACTAACTTAGGCTTCTCTCCTTGCAAATAATTTTCTAATTGGAGAAGATTTTATAAAATAACAATGTGCATTAATCTGCAATCTTAATTGTAATATTTTTGTTATGTAATTTTAGAGGAAAAACTCAGCAAATCAAAAAAGATCTAACTCTATTATAATAAATGGTCCTGGGACTTGCTTTGCCTTTTAGAAACTGTCGAATAAGTTTGCCGGGAAAAAACCCTCATTATAAACAGATTAGAAAAGACATTTAATGTGGATACAATCAATCTTAAGCCTTCTTAAACATTCAGTGCTGCTGCATTGTAAGTGCTGCAAGTTATTGTTGCTGTTGTTCTGACAATGTGTGTGTACTATTATATCATATAAATTGCTGAATAAACGTACAAAAATGACAGACTTACAAACTAAACGTAGTTGCTGAACGAGTGCATGCCAAAAGCAATGCAAAAATCACAGGTTCAATTCCCAAGAATATGGTCTTGAAGAGATCACATAATATAGAGCTTCCTTTTTCTAAAGTATGCAACTTCATTAGAGGAAAAAAACTTGTCATTAGGATATTTTGCCTGTTTTTTTGTCGGTATGAACACAGATACGTGCGTCTCATACTGCGATATGACCTCAATGGATTCATATTATCCGCCATCATCAGGGCAAGGGAAAGTCCAACAGGCCAGTCCTTACAGGACGTTCCAACCGAGCGACTCCAAATACAGTCCCACTTTCCTCCCCGCCAAAGGTCAACCTTACGGGGACAAGCCGCGGAGTCCTTTCCATCAAGAGTGTCCGTCACTGGATGATAGCACACCCGAGAGCGCCTACAGCAAGTACCATCTTTTCATGCAGAGACCCACATGCAAAACTCTCCCTGAAGACAGCAAACTGGAGGACGGCGCGCTCATCTCATGCTATGGTGAGTGGCATCTACAGTAGATGGTTTGTGTGTTCATTTCTTAGTAGCTATATCTTCAGAAATTACATAGGCCGACAATTTGGTAAAATTTCCACCTCTGATAATTGTTCCGTATAACATCTCCCGTTTGAGGGTAAAAGAAGGTCTTTAACAATCTGAGTAGCCTATAAACTTCAACTTGTTCGCGCATTTGTTCCTTAGTATGCACAGCTCACCCCGCTAAAAAATACGTTTAACGTGCCTTAAATGTTTAAATATACAGTCAAAGTGGTGCTGACGTCACAAACTTTTCCCCCCAATTTTAATTCTACCACTTTTAAATAATTGATAAGGACAGTAATTTGAAACTTTGAATATTTAGAATATTTTTTACTTTGCAATAAGCTGAAAATCATTTAGTCCGAGAATTTATTTTTTTTAAAAACGTAGGCTTATAGGATACTTTCTAAATGTATCCACAAAATCTAAAAATCAAAATCCCTCTAATTGACACAATAGCAAAACTGTCTAGGATTTTTCTTCATGACATCTTTGTATTTATTAAATCGAATAAATTTCGCTCACAACTGTGTGTGTTGTGTGTTAGGGTTGAATAAATATGACTTTTCTGTTTCTGTTTTCTGTAATGAAAACGAGGAAGCGTAAATTCACTAAATAAATGTTAAACATATATAATAGGGCATGTATATTATAAAATAGACTTTGCCTTAAAATGATTTATCGGACCATTAGGCTACAAACCCTTTAAGCACTTTCTGACGGCTGAAATTATTCAAACCCACACTCATTCTCGCCTGTTATTTGTCACATCTTACATTTTATGGTCACACAGACGTTGCAGAAAATTCTGGTGGTTTTTACTCAAAAATACATATAAACAATTCTTCTGGTGGTCTCATAAACAATCAAAGCAGAAGTCATGGAAATATAGATGTTGCTAAATGCATACAGTGACTAAAAGTCAGATTATAATCATCTTCTTACTTACAAACAGTGGCATGAAAATCCATCTTTGTGGCTGTAAATCACGCATGGGTTATTTACGATGTGTTGACCCCAGGCCAGTGAAAACAGACACCGAATGTAACCTATCATCAACGTATATTAGGCTACATTAATGCAGGCTGTTATTGGCGTCAGAAAAATCCTAATAGATTCATTAAATTATTTGTTTCCTTCATTTAAGCTATTTGATCATTTTTTTATTTTTTTTATTTTACCATTTCAATATTTTTACCATGTAGTCGGAACAGTCTGTTTATTACGACAATTTAAGACAGTTGAAATTTAATTATTAATTTGCTGTTATGAGTGAGTAAATAAGAATAGCTAAATAAACAATTAATGAAATACTGTATCGTGTATTTGTATCTTGTAGCCTATTTGTATTTGTCTGCACAGGACCTATAAAAACGTAGCTCATATTTGGTTACAACTGCTATTAAAAGAATTACACTGATTAATTCTATCGAAAACAGTCTTAACATTCAAACCATTCGGATCATCGGGAAATCAGAATGCATCCAGGTTATTATTAGAAATGTCTCTACTTTTAAAACAAAACAAACAAGCAAACAAATCACAGCAAAAAGGACTGCATATTACCTACAGCCTAGCTTTTACTGCTCTTTCATTAAAGTACAGTAAAATCAAAACAAATAATATTCTTATTATTCAAGAGCTCTATGTACATAAAATGTTTATTGTCTTCTGTAATAATAATCACATTTGAAGAGACAAAAATATACATAGGACAGGCTAAAACACAATTAACAAATTTTTAAACTCTTATTTAGCATATAGTTTACTGTATTTTGAGGCCATTACCACTATTTAAATAAATCCATTCTGTACAAGTAATTAAAAACTGTACATAAAAAATTACTAGAGTGATATTTAGGGCTATTTGTAAATAATAAAAAAATATTTTGTAAAAATACTGGACATGGATGTAATATTTTAATACAAGATTGTCAGAAAATAATGTTTTTTAAATTGTTAGTAATACCAAATTCCTGGGTGTACGCAGGCATGAAGATATGCGATTATCCCTTTAATGAAGATATTAATGTTAGATGATGCACAGACAGTGCTGTACTTAGAGCGTTTTTCCTGTCTGCGGTTTGAGGAGAACGAACACTGTGTGGTTCCCACACCATTCTTGGAGAGTATTTGTGGTTTGTGCTGTAGATGTCAAGGGGTAAGATCAAGCCTCATGCAAAGTTTGATTGACCAGTCTGAGAACACTGGAATGCTGAGAATGTAGGACAAACTTTTGATCAACAACACAGAGAGAAGGGAAGATGTACTCTGACTCAAGATAACACTTCTTCAAGTGCGGGTTGTAAACTCGTCATGTGATCACACCACCTATATCCAAAATATGATAGGGTGTTTAGCTCTTTCCAGCCAATCAGAGCCCTGTAAAGCTACAGTGACAGTAACACAGCATGTTCATCATGGGTTGAAACTGTTGAAAACAATAATACATGGCCAAACCGTTTTTTTTTTTTTTTTACTTTTTTTAAATTGTGCATAAGAACTGACTTGAGTATCTAGTTTTTTAAAATAATCAGTCTTATAGTAGTACTACTTCCAAAAGAAGGAATATCAGGATTAATCCCCAAATAATTCTGTAATCTGACAGTGCTTTTTGAAATCAGTTCAAAATTTGATACATTTTTTTGGAAATATTAATGAAGTACCACACCAAAGCATGAAACCTCTCCAAAAACCTGAGTGATTCATGACTTGCAGCATTAGGGAGTAGGGCATTATTCAGAGGCAGATGTGTGGTATGGACTCCCAGAGATATCATTCATGCTTTCATTCCCCCTCCACTGGGAGGCCTAAAACGACAATTGCTGACTGGTTTACATAACCTTTCCATACAAAATGACATGTGCAAATAAACCAGCATTCAACAATTGATGGGATATTAAGTTGGCTATTAAACATTTACTGTAGCAAGCTTGATCTGCGGAGCTTGAATCTTGAAGGTTTTACACATTTGATTAATTCTGCACACTGTTTCCTGGCATGTCGATTAATTGTGGGGATAATGGTTTTCAGAGGTGTGACAAAATATTTAAATTAAATTAAGCTTTGAGTAAAGGACAATGAAGTTCTTGCTTTTTATCCTTGCTGTATCCCTAAACTATAAGGATACAACATGAAGTTACATTCTTACCTGGTGTTTCACATAGCCTACAAGGTAAGATGCTTTTTGGGTATTTGGAGATGGAAAGAGAAAATAAACAATAAAGCTTTTATTTTTTTCACGAGTCAATTGCCACATAAAAACAGACACAATGGCCTAGCTATACTATCCAAAATAATTGTAATTTTAACAGTAAAAGACTGTAAAAATGTAAAAGCCTGTTAACTGGTTTACAGTGAAAATCTATAACAGGTCTAACGGGACAGTTCATTAAAAATACATAGTTTTTGGAAGTGAAAAGTTAAGACTTTAGTTTAGGGACCGATTCTCACTATTAACGAGTTGCTTATTAGCATGCATATTATTAACATACAGGTGCATCTCAATAAATTAGAATGTCGTGGAAAAGTTCATTTATTTCAGTAATTCAACTCAAATTGTGAAACTCGTGTATTAAATAAATTCAATGCACACAGACTGAAGTAGTTTAAGTCTTTGGTTCTTTTAATTGAGATGATTTTGGCTCACATTTAACAAAAACCCACCAATTCACAACAAATTAGAATACTTCATAAGAACTTCATACTTCAATAAAAAAAACATTTTTAGTGAAATGTTGGCCTTCTGGAAAGTATGTTCATTTACTGTACATGTACTCAATTCTTGGTATGGGGCTCCTTTTGCTTTAATTACTGCCTCAATTCAGCGTGGCATGGAGGTGATCAGTTTGTAGCACTGCTGAGGTGGTATGGAAGCCCAGGTTTCTTTGACAGTGGCCTTCAGCTCATCTGCATTTTTTGGTCTCTTGTTTCTCATTTTCCTCTTGACAATACCCCATAGATTCTCTATGGGGTTCAGGTCTGGTGAGTTTGCTGGCCAGTCAAGCACACCAACACCATGGTCATTTAACCAACTTTTGGTGCTTTTGGCAGTGTGGCCAGGTGCCAAATCCTGCTGGAAAATAAAATCAGCATCTTCAAAAAGCTGGTCAGCAGAAGGAAGCATGAAGTGCTCCAAAATTTATTGGTAAACGGGTGCAGTGACGTTGGTTTTCAAAAAACACAATGGAGTTGAATTTCTGAAATAAATGAACTTTTCCACGACATTCTAATTTATTGAGATGCACCTGTATTGACTGTTTATTAGTACTTATCAAGCACATATTCTGCATGACCATATTTTACATCCCTTAATCCTACCCAGTGTTGGGGAAAGTTACTTTTAAAAGTAATGCATTACAATATTGCTGTCATGTAGCGGTGTGTGCAGTAATCCACAAGTCAGAGGAAGAAGAAGGGGAGTTCAATCTTTTAATAATCCAGATGACAGGGCTAAGTCCACACATAAATACGTCTACAAACTGAACTTTAACACCGGACAAAGACAAACTGAACAGACTAGAGCTTAAGTACTAGGGAGGCACAAGAGGATAATTAATAGAACACAGGTGAACAGAATGACACAATCAAACATAAGGGAAAACTAGGTCAAGGAGAGCACATGGGGAGAAAAACACACACAGAACGTCCAGGGGTGTGACAGTTCGCCCCCCTCCTGGAAGGCATGTCCTCGCGCCACATACAATCAAGGGGGGTAGGAGGGTGGGCGCCCTGGAGGCCTATTAGGACAGGCTTGTACGGGACGGGAAGCCTCCAGGGTGGTACCAGTTCAGAGGGCCATGGCGGCGCAGGTAGTTCGGGGTACTATGCGGAGCGGCCTACGTGGCCTTGGCCAGGGAACTTGGCCCGGCCACTATGGCCGGAGACGTATGTTTTCCTCGGGAAATTTTATTGGGGAAAAATCCAGGTCCACTGGCTGGAGCAGGCCCTGGGCCAAGCTCTGGCCCAAATCCATCTCTGGACCGAACTTGGGCAGGGGAGTCTTCTTCGGGCTGAATTCGGGGGCAGAAGCCCTCTCTGGGCTGGACTCGGGAACAGATGCCCTTTCTGGGCCAAACTCGGAAACGGGAGCCCTCTCTGGGCAAAACTCGGGAACAGGAGCCCTCTCTGGGCTAAACTCGGGATCTGAGGCCCTCCCTGGGCCAGACGCGGGAACAGCATCCCTCTCTGGACTTGACGTGGGAATGGAAGCACTCTCTGGGCTTGACGTGGGAACAAGAGCCCTCTCTAGGCTATACTTGGGATCTGAGGCCCTCCCTGGACCAGACGCAGGAACAGCAGCCCTCCCTGGGCTTGACGTGGGAATGTAAGAACTCTCTGGGCTGGACTCCGGAACGCAAGCCTTCTCTCGACTCTGGTCAGGGGCTAGAGCCATCTCTCGGCTCTGGTCAGGGGCTAGAGCCATCTCTCAACTCCAGTGCCTCAGTGAACAGTGAACAGAACCTCAGTCTCTTCTTCCTCTTCCTCCTCTTTCTTGGTCTGGTGTTCTGTCACGTTGCGCGGTGTGTGCAGAAATCCACAAGGCAGAGGAAGACGAAGGACAGTTCAATATCTTTTAATAATCCAGATGACAGGGCTAAATCCACACATAAATACGTCTACAAACTGAACTTTAACACCGGACAAAGACAAACTGAACAGACTAGAGCTTAAGTAGGGAGGCACAAGAGGATAATTAATAGAACACAGGTGAACAGAATGACACAATCAAACATGAGGGAAAACTAGGTCAAGGAGAGCACATGGGGAGAAAAACATACACAGAAAGTCCAGGGGTGTGACAATTGCGTTACTGCCTAAAAAAGTAACTAATTGCATTTACTTAGTTACTTTTTATGGTTACAAATAATAGAAATAAAAAAAAAACAATGAAAAATGTTATGTTTATCTAAAGTCATTTTTGCTGCTTAGTATGGTTAAATTGGATCATTGAAGGTCAGCAGCAAAGATATTGTGCAAGTGAGATGAATAATAAATGCATGTTCACATTTAGTCTATAAATAACCATTATGTTCACACAGCACACACAACGCCTCTCTGCACTTACTCCCAATTTATCTAGCGTTACTTATTTGAAAAGTAACTCAGATATTTTCTCGTAAATTAAAAAGTAATACATTAATTTACTAGTTAATTGAAAAAAAGTAATCTGATCATGTAACTCGCATTACTTGTAATGTGTTATCCCCAACATTGATCTTACCCAATACCTAAACCCAACCTTATCAACTATTAATAAGCAGTAATTAGGAGTTCACTGAGGTAAAATTCATAGTTAATGTTAGTTAATACTGAGAATTGGACCTTAAAATAAAGTGTGGCCAGTGAAAAGAACAAGTCATCAATTAATTTACAGTGAACAAACCTAAATATACATTCACAGAATTCTGTGTTAATTATGTTATATCATATGTTGTTAAATGTATGTTTATTTCATTATTTTAGAGATGTAGAACTGTAGACCTAGAACTCTATTCTTTTTGTATTCTGTCTACTTGACCCTAGTGTTCTCTATTCTTTTCTATACTTGTTTTATGTTTATTATAAAAATAATAATAATAATAATATAATTAATTATTATAAAAACGTTTATAAAACTTGCTATGTGTACTGAATTAGACTAACCGGGATCACAACAGTTATATACTGTTGCTCTTTTGTTTTGATTGCTTCTGTTACCCTCATTTTGTAAGTCGCTTTGGATAAAAGTATCTGTTAAATGCTTAAATGTAAATGATGATGTATTTCATTTTACAGTTATTTTTTTTACTGTAAATTTAAGTTAAATCTAAAAAAAGTACTGTAAAATATTGCTACCAGATTTAACAGTAAAGTTCTGGCAACTACAGCTGATTTTATTTTACACAATATAAAACAGAATATTTTATGCTAGATTATATATACACACACACACACACACACACACAATACATGTGTATATATATATATGCACACATGCATATCTCTATACATATTCAGCCATATGCAAAGTATTTTACTCCACAGTGCATGCAATGAAGACAATATTTACATCCTTTTCATGAGCTATTTTAATTTGTAGTGCGCATCTGGGAGTGAAGTCTTGGAGACAGAAAGCTGGCACGGTTCTGCAATATATGGGAGTCATGTGTGAGGTCATTTATCAGGAGCTCAGATTTAACGGAAACACTGTACTGGTTTCCCACAGAATCCACATTCCTGTGCGGCTCGCAAGCATTGATCTTCTCACAGGAACATCTGGAAGTTTTGCTTCTGCACAGATATCTGTATCTGCAACATACAGTAGTGTGAATTAACCTCACAGTTAATGAGATAACTGAACGATCAATTAATTGCTTGAGTTTTTCAGTTGGAGGCCATATTTTTTAGATTAGGTAACTTAGATTAGAACTTTCTTGTTTAAAATTAGAACCTTATTGAAAATAATAGTTCTACGGTTCCATGAAGAATCCATAACAATGGATTTAATATTGTCGCGGGGTGAATGAGAACACAGACTCGGTACTGATCGAAAGAGCCCCGGAGGGTGATTTATTGCCCACACACTGATCACACGTGCTCTGATGAATGGTGCTCGTGGGGTGAAGTGCCGTGGTGCAGATCCCTCTCCCGGGGTGCCTTCGGAGTCTGTGAACAAGGAGAAACAAGCATTAATGTCGCCTGGAGCTCCGGGGTGCCTTCCCGCTGGTGTCTCTTCTCCTGGCTTTTAAGGCCAGCGGGAACGAGCTCCAGGTGCGCCACTCATCACGCACAGGTGTTGTGCTTCGGTGATCAGTGTGGCAGCGGCGTTTCCAGGGCGACGCTAATCTGGACTCGGGATACTCGCCACATTATCCACAGAACTTTTTAATTGCACAAAAGATTCTTTAGTGGACAAAGATTCTATATAATATTAAAATTCTTAACATTACAAAAATTTTCCTTTAAAATTAATCATCCGTCCCTCCCGAACCTATAACAAAAGTGTCCCTCGCGGGTCAAAATGACCCGAAGGCCAAAAATGACACTAATTTTATTTTTGGTGCAGAAAGCTTATATTGGAACATTTTTTTTTTTTTTTCTCATTTTTTATGTAGGTTTTTCTATAATTTTTTTGTTGATTTTTATCATATTTACCTTTTATTCTGGATATTTTTAAGAAAACATAAGCAAATAAGCAGTTTTGTACATTATTTCACCAAAGAAACAAACAACGAAAGACACGATTTCAGTCCTGTTTCATCAAAAACCAACAGATGGCCTTGGAATTGAGTCACTGGGTGTCTCTGATGCCATCAGGTGGGGAAAAATTACACAAAATTGCATTTTATGGTTACAGCCAGTAGAGGGGCATATAGAAACCTATGGAGATTTTTAACTGAGCAAAACAAGTGAAACATGAGAAATGAGAAAATCTTAAGGCTTCAATTTGGTTGTTTATGGATTAAAATATATATTGAAACATTACAAAATCCATATTTTGTAAAAAAAAAAAAAAAATCTAACTGAATTATAACCTAAACATATGTATATTCATACAATTTCATAAATATTAAATAAGTATATAATATATTTAAAAAAAAAATGACAGTCATATTATCCCAGCAGAAACATTAAAAATATTACAATGTGTTCTATATGAGAGTGTGTGTACCATGTGTGTGTTTGTGCATGTGTGTGTGTGTGTGTGTGTGTGTGTGAGTTTTTTCTGCATTGGGGATATTCTGTAGTCTCAGCCCTTCGTTTGGGTATAAATCTTTACTGGATTGTCTCAGATTTTGTATATCAAAGAAAATCAAATGTAATGAAAAATGCAGTTTTCTCATAAATTCCATTCATTCCTATGCGGGTCAAAATGACCCGCGAGGGACACTTTTGTTACTTTTTTTATTGCACCCATTTAAACTCCTCGAATCCACTCAAATGTTTTTTTGTGTGTGTGTGTATTCCCGGTGCAAGTGTGACAAAAGTAAAGAAATCTTGGGCCGGTACGATCAACACACGATTTTTAGAATTTTTTGGAAAAAACTTTTTGGGTCAAAATGACCCGAGGGACGGATGAGGGTTTTAAGAACTTTTGACTGAAAGTTTTTTTTGTGGAAATGGTTCTTTTATGTCATTGCTGCAAAAAACCTACTTTTGGAACCTTTATTTTTGAAGATAATGACATTATTCACCCTAAAATTGCATGAATGTTACTGACTGACAGTGTTTTTGTGATTTACAGGGTTTCTTATTTCTAGAGCTGACCCAGACCATAATGTTTTATAAAAGCTAACGGGTGCCCTGCTGCTTTACAGCTATTTAAATCACACTTTGATGTTTTTCTCCTTGTCTCTTCTTAAATAGCCACTCCTAGCTAACGTCTGACCTCTACTAATTCAAAGACGCAGTCGACTCCATCAGGACGGAGTTAGTGCTCTCAGGGGAGTTACTGCTACAAGCATGTACTCCAATTAAACAATCTGGCTGGGTGTGAATTGATTATTTAAAAGTGGTATTAGTGTAACCACCGGTTTACAGAAAGTAAAATACAAGAATATGTTAGGCTGGACGACTTTTGCAATACCAACATCAGTACTGAAGTAGACCTGTAAAAGATGTGATTTTTTCATTATTAGATTTGTTTCCAAAGGGGAAATTTGCTAGTATGCCCTTAGGAAAATGTTTAATTTCCATAAAAGTATTGTCACCTATGGTAGGGATGTGAGCTTCTAGGCAGGCATTTGGTACTAGTTGTGCATTCTTGTAGAGTTCTTGTATCTCAAGTAGCATCGTGCTAACAAAGCCAGGATCATGGGTTTGATACCCAAGGAATAGATTAACTTGATGAAATGTATACCTTGCAATGCAATTCGCTTTGGTTAAAAGCATCTGCCAAATGCATAAATGTAATCTAATGTTGAATGGGCTGGCTGCCCAAAGGTAACAGGTTATATCCTCATAGAGTTGATACTGTATTTACAGAGATTCCCTTTCACTAGTGCGCCCTTGAGCAAAATATTTCATCCCAGGCTACTATAAGGGAACTGGCTCTCAAATAAATGTGTTGTAAGTCACTGTGGCTAAAGGCATCTGCTAAATAACAAGTAACCATTGCGCAATGAAGCTAAGTCAAGGCACTGTTGAATTCTGTTGAAGTGCTGAGGCATTTTGTCAACGAGTGCTGTTATATGTCAAGTGTAAATGGCCAGGCACAGACTATGTAATGTAAATGCAGGCTTTCTGCAATGTTTCGAATAGCGCTTTTTGCAGCTTTTTTAAAAACAGTATCTGATGAAATGTATATCTCCCAGTCATTAGTTAGATTCTGCATTCTTTATACTGTAGCAAGCAAACAACAACACAGAGCATCTCTAAAATCCTCAAACATTTGGACAGTTATCAAACCCAGACTATTGCTGTCTATGCAAAATGGCAGCCAAAACCGAGGAGCTTTGGCTCTGAAATGCAAAACATGCAATGGCACTGTTTAAAAACTTTGGTGGTACGCAGATTCAGCATAACATGGGCTACAAAGCCAAGGAAAGACAGCAGGGTGGGACTGAAAGTGCTCACCACAGCAATTATGATGAGTTCTCTGCCAAACACAGAGAGACAGAGGGACTGTGTTATCACAAAATGTTATGGCAAAAACTGATACTCTAAACCAGGGAACCCCCTCGGTCCGTTTGCGATCGAGTTCTGGTCGGGGGGGGGG
>NW_015635060.1:701600-706399 GCF_001515625.1 Sinocyclocheilus rhinocerous
GTCCGTTCGAGTTCGGGTCCGTTTGCCGTGGGGCCCCCTCAAGCGCGGGGCCCGGTGCGACCGCACCAGTTGCACCCCCGTAAGGACGGCCCAGGAGATATGGATAAGGTTATGGACAGTTTACATGGTATGGTTATTGTTTAAGGGGCTAAGGGGTCAGAAAAGGGTCAGTATTGTAATTATAAATGTAGTAACAGTATTTTATTTAAATATACAATATGTGCAATTTAAAAACATGTATGTACATAATGAGTGCATTATTATGGTAGTTCATTATAGTTAAAGATACTTAGCATAAAGTGGGTCTGAATTATATATATATATATATATATATATATATATAGTGCATTATTTACAGTCAAGCTGCAATTTTGTCAAATTCTGCAAAAAGTGAGATTATTAATTAACTGTGTCATTTGGAATACATAAAATGCTAGCTATGAAATCAGTTTTAGCAGTAAGGAGCCTGACATTTTATCACATTTTCAGCACATAATACTATTAAACATTATTTTACTTATGAATGAAATCCCAGCTCAGCATCCTTCAAATTACATTAAGTACAAAATAAGCAATAGTTTTGTTGAATTGCTCAAACATGAGTGGAAAAGGTTCAGACTGGGACTATAACTCCCTAAACACCCAGATACACTGTTGAAAAGATCATGGAACTGAGAGCCTAAGTAGAGCATAATTTGAACAGGCATGTTTTGATTATTTACTTACAATCCTGGCATGTTTGTACTTTCATCAAGATACTGATTCAGGCATCCAACACGGAGAACATATTTTCAACTAAGGCTTGTTATACATTAGAGGCTCTTTAAGGTGACAACAGAACCCCCTTTATGTTGAAATAAAGAATATTTGTATAGGAGTAGATGAGAGTTTTTGTGAATGTTAAATTGTCTCCACACTTCAGACACTTCATCAACACTGCTTCAGTTAATTAAGTTACATTTCTGTAAGGATGGTAATGGGTTGAGAAACAGGGCAACATAAACCCTCTCTCTCCTATATTTTGTGCAAGCACTAAATTCACAATTAATGAATAGAAATATGTCTGTTTCCAGGTAAAGATGACACTGGACTGACAGACACAGAGATGCCTCAGTCTGCTGATCCCACAGGTATTGATGATAGTTACATCAATGTGAAAGACTCCGGGGTCAAAGGTCAAGCAGAACGGCCTGTCTCTGAGCTCGGCAGTCCTCTGGACAAGAGTGAGGCTGAGAGCAACAAAGGCAAGAAGAGACGGAACCGCACCACCTTCACCAGCTATCAGCTGGAGGAGCTGGAGAAGGTCTTCCAGAAGACACATTACCCAGATGTCTATGCTCGAGAACAACTAGCACTCAGGACAGACCTCACAGAAGCAAGGGTGCAGGTAGGCCTGGTCAGCCCATCCTTGTAAGAATTTGATGTATTTGCTGTGTACATTACATTAAAATATGCTTTAGATTCATATACACTTCAGAAGAGCTGCAGTTGTTTAGAAATGAATATTGACCGTTATTTGTATTTCTATGTAGTCTGTCAGTTATTACAAAACAGTGACTTGTTCTTCAGTTTGTAAAACAGCAATATTATTATTTTAACTATTACTATAAAACATGGCCAGTTTCATTAATATATAATATTTTATAGTTTTATATAATAATAATAATTATTATTATTATTATTTGGTAATACTCTCAGTAAATCAGAATGTATTTTCTAGGAGCTCCATTTAATTCTAGCAACTCAGTTTATTCATTTTAAACTCAGAATTCTATAGGTACCCCCCAAAATCAGCCCATAAAGTCTGTAGGTTCTGCACTGTGAAGAAAAATTGACAATAGCATCTGCTGTGCAAGACTCAGATCTCAATTCTCACATCATGACAGAGAAGTTGGACCCAAATATTTTTTTCCAAACTTCTAGTCCCTGTTTAATGTACCTCTCTACACCACAGTGTTTAAGGATGTTAAGAAAAGTTAGGGAGGATAAAACACACGTTCTCTTTCAGGGGAAGAAAACACAGTTTGAGATGGCATAATCAATTTCCATGAAGAGAGTGAGGCGTTGTCAGGAACCTGGCCATGTTTTGACGGTGCAGTGCAGTAACTGCATTCATTCTGAGTCCAAACAGAACCAACTATCACACACACACATGAGTCTAATTACCTCTGTAGGCTGACAACACAGTGCAGACTCTGTTGAGTGACTACAGGGTTTGACCCGTATTTCAAAAACATACCTACAGACATACGTAATTGAGATGAGCCCCTCCTGCTTTCCTCCCCAGCGCTGTTGTTTAGTGCTGGCTGTTGCTCTGTCCTGCTCCCTCTCTCTATCAGACAGGACTTTTTCCCTCAACACTCTGTAAAAGAGGATGCTTTGGATGATATCATAGTTTTTGTCCTTGGGACATACTTGGAACATTTTGGAATGTAATTTGGTATCTTTTTATTTTCTAAACATGCATATTGAGATGCGAGCGCATGTGTGTAGTGAGGCACACATATAACGTGTGCTTATATATGGCAGCGTACAATGAGATTATGTGTATGTGTGTGTCTGTGGATCCGCACAAAAGGTCCAGTGCTTCAGTCTGTGGGTCTCTGAGAGGTCAGAGGGGGCAGCTCTGGAAAGCCGGGGGCTTTGGCGTCAGGAAATTAAACATGAAATGTAAACAAACTCCAGCCTGAACATTCTCCCCTTTCACTTTCTAACATCCTTATTTCCCTTCAGATTTTGAGTTTGAAGAAAAGGAAGAGCGAAGGAGAAAGACTGCATCTGAGAATGATGAAAAAACAGAAACGCTGTAGACAAACTCAGAGTAACAAGAAAAAATGTAGCAAAATAATTGCGATGTTAACTTGTAGTTCTGAGAAAAAGACAAAATTGCGGGTTGATACCTCAAAATTGCAAGATATCAATTTGCAATTGTGAGAAATAAACGCAGAATTGCAAGATGTTAACTCTCAAGATATAAACTCAGAATTGCGAGAAATAATTAGAATTGTTATAAATTTGCAATTTTGAGAAAAAAATCGGAAAAAAAATCGCAAGATATATAATCGCAGTTGCGAGAAATAAAGTCAGAATTGTGAACTTGGAATTCTGAGAAAAAAGTTGAAATTGTGAGGTGCAAAATTGCAAGATATAAACTCGCAATTTAAAAAAAAAGCCATAATCGCCAGGTGTTAACTCACAAGATATAAACTCGCAACTGCAAGAAATAGTCATAATTGTGCTATAAATCTGTAATTTTGAAAAGTCCGAATCAAAAATTGCAATTGTGAGAAATAAAGTCTGAATTGTTATAAACTTAGATGAGATGTTAACACAAAATTGCCAGATATAATCTCATAATTATGAGAAATAAAGTCAAAATTATAAAAATAAAAAATTTCAGGATGCATATATTTGGAATTGTGCGAAATAAGTCGGAATTGTGAAATAAAAAGTCACAATTACCTTTTTACTTTTTTATTGTGCTGCAGAAAGTGGCTTCCATACTTCTATGATGCCTTACAGTCTGCTCAGCTGGTTTAGTTTAGCCATTAAACCAAATGTTTAATGTAAAAAAGATTTACATTGTACAGTGTCCTTCAATTCATCTTCAGCACATTTCCACCCTTGTAGAGGAAAGAGGAACAACATAAATACAGAAAGTATATAGATGCTGCTCGGGTCATTGATCTTTGGTCATTATCTCTGATTGCTCTAAATTTCCTAGACCAAGGAATAACAATATAAATGTCCAAAGAGACAGGTATTCAATTACAAAGATTCCCAAAACAGATGACATGATCGTAATGGCACTTGGATGTCAGGAGCAGGCCATGACATTGGGCTGAAAGATCAAATTACTTAATATACAAATGGCTCCTAGAGGACAACTTAAGCTAATTCAAGCAATATATTTTGTAGCTCAAATAAAGAAAAGTGGAAATGCATTGTATCTTTTGTAACATTTATGGTTCCCCATTCTAGTGACCGCAGCATGCCATAGTATGTTACCCTGTCTAGGGCTCTTGGGGCTTTTGGAAACTGTAGTGTGATTGGACAGAGATACGTCCCACAATCCGAGTTTAAGCTCAGTGGTATGGAGAGATCGATGCTGCCCTTTAAAATAGTCCATGAAAGCATACTCATGCATAAATGGATAACTACTTAACCCCTTAGCATTCCTGGAAAATTTAACTAACCACAAAATGTACCACGGACGGAATATGGTTACATATGTTTAAGTATGGAAGTCATCTTCCATAAATTACATACCAGAGAGTTAATATCTTTTTGGTCCAATGGTGATTTTGGAGACCAATTTTTCTAAATCATTAACAAATTGAACATCTCAAGACCTTTTGTTTTACTGACGTGTGTGTGTGTGTGTGTGTGTGTGTGTGTGCGTTTCATTTGGGTAGTTTGCATGATAGGACTAGGTGTTATGATCTCAATATTCAGCACCATTTAACCATAGAACATTTTCCCTTCGCTGTGAGCAGAACACAGCGAGACGCAGCAATTGTACGCTCTGATTTTGGTTCAGCAAGAATCCAGGATCATGGCCTAATCCATGTCTGTGGTTCTTGGGTCAATACCCAATAATCAGTCGTGAATTTACAATTGCTTTATGCATAACTGGGGAACAATAAGAAAAAGGACTAGTATGGTAAGATGGATAGATGAAGATGGTACAATTCATCGCTGCAGTCATCGGGTGAGGATCCTTGACGTTTTGATGATATGTTATGCTGTACATGATGTGTACCTATCTTTCATGGATGTTGCCAGTGAGACACCTTATC
>NW_015635060.1:707291-718264 GCF_001515625.1 Sinocyclocheilus rhinocerous
GTGGCCAGTTCCCTGACTATCCTCCGCTGGACCTGTCCTCTGATGCCCAACTCCTTCAGCAGCTTTATTGTAAAACTAGCCACAAAGCCCCTGCAGCCCACTTCCACCGGGTATACTTTCACTGTCCAGCCCCGCTCCTCTGCCTCAGCTGCCAAGTTGGCATATCGCAGCTTCTTCCTTTCAAAGGCCTCGTTAATGGCCTCTTCCCAAGGGACTGTCAGTGACGATCCTACTGGAATTGGACCAGAGAACCAGGTCTGGTGACTGCAATTTCAAATGGGAAAGTGAGTCTGTGGATTAAGTCGACTCGTATTTCCCAGTCCCTGGCTATATTCAGCCAGCCTGCGTCAGGGGACAGGCACTTAGCCCGCTTTTTCTCCCCTTCCCTAACAAAGGACTGCCTTTTTGGTAAGGTATTCTTGGCATTTTGGGGGATGGCGTTTGTTGACACTCTCTTGGTCTCTATTGCTGCCGCCAAGCACTTCAGTACTTGATTGTGGCGCCATGTGTACCTTCCCTGTGTCAGGCTGGTCTTACAACCCACCAGGATATGTCTGAGGTTTGCCGGGGCTGCACACAGGTGGCAGGCTGGGTCTTGTCCACACCATACTTAGCCTGTTGGTTTCCATGTTCCACAGCTCACTCCAAGTGATTTTATGCCGTTCTATACCTTCCCACCTCATCCAGTGGCCTTGTTGGGCTTGGGAGACTGCTCTAGCGCATCTAGTTGCTTCCTCTTGACGGCGTACCTCCTCCACCACCAGGTGCCACTGTTCCTTTTCTGTTGCCTTTTGCCATTTAGGTGTTATTATTCCCAACCCAAGTCCCCCTCTACCATATTAGACTTGCCCCACAATATCCCGGTGTCTGAGGGCTGCCTTTGCATCAGCAACTGCTGTAACTGGATTCCATTTCCTCCCTGTCGCCAATGTTGGAGCAGCATCTCTTATGCAGGGATCGCGGGATTCTTTAAGCGTCATCTCCAGCCTCGTTTTGGCGCATTTGTACTCCTCCACAAGGCTTGAAATAGGAAGAGAGAGCGCTCCATTGCCGCACAGCCCTATGCTGCTAAGGCATCTTGGTAGCCCAATCCATTTCCTCAATTGTGTACTCACCAGTCTCTCCAGGTGCTTGGCGTGAGATAAAGAGAGCTCATTTATATGAAAATTGGCCACATAAGCCATGGCAACAAATTAAATTGGAAGCACCACAGCTTTAACTTCCCTGGAAGAGCTGTACCATTGATTCTCTTAAGTCCACTGACTGTCTCTTGCCTGAGTTGTTCCACCTGTTTTGAGTCTTTAAGGTCTGCGGTGTACCAATGTCCAAGGCTTTTGATGGACTTTTCCATGACCATTGGTATGGGCTCTCCTGCTATACAGAACCTGATATTAGTAAGTTGGCCTTTTGACAATGGAGATGCTGTGAGATTTTCTGGGTTTAATCTCCATTTGTGCCCATCTGATGTTTTCCTGGAGCTTATCCTGCAGTTAGTACATGCTTTAGTCATTGTGATGGTAGTCATGTCATCCATGTATGCCTTGATTGGAGAGAGCCGCAACCCTTCAAACGTTCCCCTCCAACCACCCAAAGGGATGCCTGAATTATGATCTCCATTGCCATAGTGAATGCCAGTGGAGAGATGGTACAACCTGCCATTATGCCAACCTCCAGCTGCTGCCAGGTGGTGGTACTATCCTGTATGGTAATACAGACCTGAAGATCCCGAAAGTAGGCTTTAATCAGCTTTGTTATCTGTTCTGGAACATGGAAGAAATCGAATGCTGCCCACAGCAGCTTATGTGGCACTGTCCCAAATGCATTGGCAAGATCTAAGATCTAACACCACATGTAGGTCTTTCTTCTCCTTTTTGGCCATTTGCAACTGGTGCCGAATCATGTTAGCATGTTCCAAACATCCTGAGAAGCCCCCTATGCCTGCCTTTTGAACTGAGGTGTCAACAAATTGTTGTTCTTCAGGAACGCTGACAGTCTCTGCGCCACAACGCTGAAGAAAATCTTACCTTCCACATTCAGGAGGCTAATTTGACGAAACTGATCAATAGTTGCAGATTTTTTTTCCTTGGGGATTAAACTCCCTCCAGCCCTTCTCCAGGCTTTTGGTATCACCTGCTTTTTCCATGCCACTAACATTAATCTCCAAAGGTACCTCAAAACTCCTGGGGAATTCTTGTAGAGCTTATATGGAGCACCGTTAGGTCCAGGGGCTGATGCTGATCTTGCCCGCTTTACCGCACTCTCAACTTCGCTCCATTTTGGGGGCCTTATGTCCATCTGGTGCTCCGGCAGTTGAATTTGTGGCATGTCTTCTGGAATGGAGACTGGCATGTGCTTCTGATTGTCAGAATAAATCTTTCTCAGGTGTTCCTCAAGATCCGCTATGGTTAAGTTAAGGGTACCGTTTTCTCCTTGCTAAAGAGACTACTGACAAACTTTTAAGGATCTCTATAGAAGGCAGTCCTTGTTTGCTAGTGTTGTTTTTGGCGGCCTGTTTTAATTTTAGTTTTAGTCTAGTCTTTGTGTGAAGCTGTCATTTTAGTTTTTATTAGTTTTAGTCACGTTCATACTCTTTTTAGTCTAGTCAAGTTTTAGTCAACTAAAAGTCTGAGCATTTTAGTCTTATTTTAGTCAGAATTTCCTTCTTTCGTTGCTTTCTCAAAAAAGAAAACAGAAAAATAGAAACAAACCTTCTCTATCATAGCTGAGGGAGAAACTTGACAGGATCATATTGGAAAAACTAACATCTGTAATATAAATTCATGCAATCTCTCATCTGAACACAACAGATGCATGTCTGTTTACAAGTCAATAATGAGTAAGTAAATAATGAATGAGATGATGTAAATGTCATAAAATGACTTTATTCTTCTGAAATATAGCAGAATACTGAACTCCAATCGTTTCTGTATTGTCCTCTATTGTTTTATTATCAACATATTTGATGGTGTTAAATTTATACTGATATAGTTACAGTCAGTAATGCATCCTATATAATGTATTTTTAAGGTGGAAACAATCAGACTGAATTTACATATTTACTCATTATTTTACCTGTAATAAATTCTGCAAAGTTAAAGGGATAGTCCACATAAAAATGAAAATTCTATTTTTGGTTGGTAACCAAATGTTGGTATTTTGTGTCCATGCAATGGAAGTCAATGGGAACCAAAACTATTTGGTTACCAACATTTTTCAAAATATCTTCTTTAATGTTCTGCAGAAAAAAGAAATGCATATAGGTTTGGAATGACATGAGGGTGAGTATATTATGTCAGAAATTTCATTTTTGGGTGAACTATCCCTTTAAATCTGCTTCAGACATAAGCATGTTAATATCTATATTTCTGGATTTTAGTAATTTAATGTAACAAGCAAGAGCAGAAACATTATATCCAGTAAAATTTGAGAAAATAATTGAGAAATATATATATATTAATTACCTTTACTTACAAATCATAATAAATAGAAGCATATGTCTAAGGTCTGAGAGCACTCAGCTGTGGTTTGGGGTAGTTGGTTTGTGTCACGGCGCACTAACAGCAGTTCAGAACTGGCCTCATTGTGACTGATGGGGTGGACCTGCTCCAGACATAAGCGAAGCTGGACCCACTGGCTGAGGGGAGACAGAGGAACAGCTATCAAAGAGCAGAGCTCCAACCTGTGCTGGCAGGGGAGAGTTCAAATCCATACATAAATAGCGCAGTGTGGACAGCACATTAAAGACGTCAGCTAAAGAGCCGTGGCATGGCTTTCATGTGCCTTGGGATTTATGGCTTTGCATGTGCTCAGTTTTTCACTACAAGTCACTAGAGGGAGAATCCAGTTTTCAGTAGATAGACTTAAGTAATAATGTGCACCGTTATAAGCCGCATCAGTAGTTCAGTACCAAAATAGAAACAGCATGAAGTTTATACAATAGAATACACAATGTATTCACTCCAAATCTTGGGCTTTTGCAGACAGATAATACAAATAATCAGATATTTGGCCTATTTCCTGCAGGTGTGGTTTCAGAATCGCCGGGCCAAATGGAGAAAAAGAGAACGCTTTAGTCAGATGCAGCAGGTTCGAACACACTTCTCAACAGCATATGAGCTTCCTCTTCTTACACGACCCGAAAATTATACACAGGTAAAAGGAAAATCTGCATTACCGATCATAAATTTCTATCTATATACAAATGTAGTTGATTAAATTTAAAAACTGCGTTTGATGATTAGTCCTTAAAAATTATGTGACGTGCAGCCGAATCACAGCCATGCTGATCTTAGACCAGCAACACAATTGCAAAAGTGATATTGCTTTTATACAACAGATTAATGATCAAGAAGTTTATATTTACATATATTTATATTATATTTATAACATATGTTTATATTTATTTTATCCACAATATTTAGTTGCAGCATACCTGAATGAATCATTGTTTTCATTTGAGTGAATGATTCAGTGAGTCACTCATAAAGACAGTTGTTTTGTTCCTGAAAGAATGAATGTTTTTGAATGAAACAGTTGAGTGAATAGTTCAGTGACTCACTCATAAAGCAGAGGCTGCATCCCAAATTGCGTACTCTGTGAGTAGGGTACTTCTTATTACATTAGGATTAGTTATTACATTGCAACTGTTAAAAAAAGTTTGTTCTATATACAGTAGTATGAATGTTAATAGTATATGAATGAAATCCGGGTATATGAATACAAATTAGGTCATCCAGGTACTTTTTTCATACTGTTTTATGAATATTGTGGATTCGGACATACTAGTCATTCCACACACTGTTTTCCACCTGATATATAGTACGGAAGTATGCATATTAGGATGCAGCCAGACACTTATGAATGAATCAGCATTATGAATGAATCGTTTCAGTTAATGATTCAAATGACTCACTCATATTTTTAAATATGTTTAAATGATTAAATATGTTTTTATTTGTTTATTTTTAGATTCAGAACCCATCATGGTTAAGTGGCAGCAGTGCAGCCTCACCAGTGCCTGGCTGTGTGGTACCTTGTGATACTGTAGCTTCCTGCATGACCCCTCACCCTCACTCTGCTAGTGGTGTGTCTGATTTCCTTGGTATGCCAAGTCCAGGTGGGAACATAGGACAGACACACATGGGCAGTCTTTTTGGCAACTCTGGAGTGGGTGGAACCATTAATGAATTTGATCTCAGCATCGAACCAGATCGCAAATCCTCCAGCATCACCAGCTTGCGTATGAAAGCAAGGGAGCACAGCTCTGCAATCACATGGGCCACATGATGCCTTCATCTGGGACACAGAAGACCAGACAACTTCAGCCCTAAGCTGTCAGCACTAATGAGGTGAACGTTTATGCCATCTGGAGCCAATATGAACATGAGAAATGGAGGCTAGAAGCTTTAAAACACCTGTAGGAGATTTAATATTGAAGTTTTTTAGAGGAAGTGGATTGTTCAGAGCTTGAATGTGTGGAAAACAAAGAGCCAGTTTCAAAATGGAGACTGTTTTATAAATATACTGACTTTCCATGTATCATCATTGAAAAAAAAAAATGGAAAAAAAAATCAGTATGCACTATTTTGCCCTATTTTACCAGATTTATATATTTTGCCCTAATTACCACACATATACACTACTGTTCAAAGGTTTGGGGTCGGCAGGATTTTATTGTTTTTGAAAGAAATCTCTTATGCTCATTAAGGCTAAAATAACTGTTTTCTATTTTATTAGATTTAAAGAATTCCTATGATGGCAAAGTTTAATTTTCAACCATTACTCCAGTCTTCAGTGTCACATGATCATTTAAAACATTCTAATATGCTGATTTGGTGCTCAGGAAACATTTCTTATTATTATCAATAATGAAACTGAGATACATTTTTCAGGATTCTTTGATGAATAGAAAAGTTCAAAAGAACAGAATTTATTTGAAATATTTTTTGTAACATTATAAAAGTCTAAAGTATAAAAGCTATTCTGAAAATGTCTCTCTGTGTGCAATGTTCTTGGACACAGAAAAATACAGAGACATCACAGAGGTTTAAAATGACAAAAAAAGTGAGCGAATGATTTTTCATTTTTGGGTCAATTATCCCTTTAAGCCTTTTAAATAAGTGGTAAATGAATAAACATGATTTGTTTAATCAAAGTCACAGCAGTCACAGAGACATCACAGAGGTTTAAAATGACAAAAAAAGTGAGCGAATGATTTTTCATTTTTCAATTATCAATTATCCCTTTAAGCCTTTTAAATAAGTGGTAAATGAATAAACATGATTTGTTTAATCAAAGTCACAGCAGTAAAAGTGCTCCACATAGTACATAATATTATAAAATAGCAAATTTGCACTTAGCTTCATGAAAACTTGCTGGATCAAAATGACATTTTATCTGAATTATTTGAATTGAATACCTGAGCAGGACATGTTGTCAGTGCTTGGTTTTAGTAAGGCTTAAGAAGATGTCTCTTGCATCAGTTCTTATGCACTAGGCTTAAACAGCTCACTAAGGATGGGCCAGAATATAGAGGCATAATAAAACAAGAACAAGTGCTTCCCATTCCATGTGAGACATTTTGCAGGGAGCAGAATTCTGTACCAGCCAATGAACATCAGGTTTAGCTCTCTTCATTCTTGATATGCCGAACATTCAGATTCCATCCAGCTCAAGCCCCCAAAATACTCCCTTTAATCACAGCCACATTCTCTAAACCAGAGGTAATAGGACATGGTTTCCAGACAAATGCTGGAATGTTATGTTTGTTTTGTGTTAGAGGGACACGACTCCATCAGCTGGAACATAAGCCTAACTTCATTCATTTCCTGGCTCGATGCAGCATTAGGCCCTCGCACCAGCATAGGTTTAGTTTCTCCCGCTGCAGGGTGGGTCACCACCCAAAACCTCTGCTTCTTTTCAACATTCTGGTTATCATGAAGTGTGAAAAGAGACACTAGGTTTGGCGCCATTAGGGTTCACTAGCAATAATGTGCTGCAAAATGATGGCTTTTTATTAGATGCTTACAGAGGTAAATTCAAGTTTTCTTTTACATTTAGGATTAATTGATCATAAAAAGACAACGCAGCAGGGGAGTAAACAGTAGATATTAAATAGATTATGGTCAAAGCTACACTATATAACTTTTTGATTGAAATTAACCAAATTTAAATAATGAACGTACTTCATAATCCAAACCCTGTTTTTGCCTCGCCCTAAATGAATAGGAAACCTACAATAAATTAATATATTAGAGCTGTTGGGATGGATTTCCCGGGAAACTGCATACTTTCATCATTTGTCCGTGATTGTTCATGATATTCGTCATTTGATGTTATTACAAATTACCAAAATATTCACATAATTACTAGGGGTTGAAGATATGTGTTTTCAGGGGCAACGCCGATACTGATTATTATAGATCAAGTAGATCGATAACCCATATTTTGCACCGATATGTCTGGTGTAAAAATTTTAATGTCAAAATTAAGAATAACAGGGGCTCTAACAAAAACTTTATTTAAATGCTTTTAAATTATTTTATTGGCGAATCGCTTTTGAAAATGACCGATATGATAACCATAAAAATGCTTAATATCGGCGCCGATAATCCGTCGACCCCTAATAATTACAAAACATTGTTCCTCCGCAAGTAACTTATAGTTTTATGCTTCAACCAATAAAGGGTCAAATGTTACATATTGTAGCTTTAAAAACAGCTCATTCTGTAAATCAGTGGAAAAATTGCTTTACAGACTTACTGATTGAGATTAGCTAAAACTTCGTTGAATTTGAAAGTGTCCCTATTATGGGTAATGAAAGGTTCATATTTTGGATTTGGGAGTCCCCCAAAAAAGGTTGACATGCGTTCAAGGTCAAAAAACACTTTCAATATGCATTTATTTTTACCTTACTTGCTCCAAAAGCGGCACCTAGTGGCAAAGCGAAACGACCAACAAGTGGGCGGGCAATATGCTAATGTTTCATGTTGACGTCAACATGAAACGGCTTGGGATTCGTTTTAAAAACGACTCGTTTAAATGATTCAGAGTCGACTCTTTCTTTTGAGAGACAATAACTTTATACACTGTGCACTTTCAGATTTAAAACTTTACAGGATATTTTCATTCACTTAATATTTTCAGTGTTACACACTGCATGAAAGGTAATTTTCAAAAATCCAAAATAGTTTTCTACAATGTGGCTCCTTTGTTCCTTTATTAGTTCCTCAGTTTAAATACTACTGAGACATGCAGTTAAATATTATCATCAGTTATTTGTGTTTGTACAGCATGCACTTTGAATAATACAATTATTTTCTTCCTATGTGTGTTTGAATTTAATGAATGATATAGTTTTCCTGGTTTTTGTTGTTATTTTTGAAACCGTAACTAATTTTCTTTTGTAAAATTATCATTAAATTCCATCCTGAAAATATTGTACAAGTTTGTAGTGTGTGTCATGAAATTCAGACATTAACAAGTCTGTGTAAAATACAAAGCATTTTATCCATTTGTATGTTGTTGCTGTATATTAGAATCATGAAATTTATTAATTTAAAATGATTATGGGAATACTTACAATGAACTAAACACATTCAAACATGCGTTACAAACTTTTATTCTACTTGAGAAGACAGCAGTTTTGACAAGCCTTGACAAGGTCATTATTGTCATGTCATATTTTTTTGTGCTGCGGTGAGCTTACGGATAATTGTTTCGGGCTTAATTTATAACCTAAAATACAGAAATAATTCCAGTAAATCATTTGAATGCATGAATTTCAATATACAAACTTTTCTCATTGCAAAAAACTGCATTAGTCAGCTCAACCAGAGAAAGGGTGTGTGTGGAAAGAGGAAGAGAATGATTTACATGCAAATTGCTCCTCAGCAAAGAACAGTTCCCAACAACCAAGGATTGGACTTTATTCCAAACAGTTTAAACTGCTTTGCAGTAGGATCCTATATTTAATTTGTTATATTTATAACACAAAGTAGCCATAGAGAATTTCAACACATTGCATATGGAAATTTGCACCTGCATGTCAAGTAGGTCATCTATTGGCAAGGATGCCTCTTGAAATTTAACAGACAGCCAACATTTTGATAGATCGTAATTCTGTTTATTTGTCATGTTTAAAGCATGAAAAGGGCAGTGGGCCCTCATTCCATTCTGAAAAATTGTTAGAAAACAACTTTTAAGATAAAATGGACACACTACATAAAACAAGCATTTCACAGACTGAGTGCCAGAGTTCAACATATTTCACAGGACTAAGGAGCAAACTTTGTCTTTTTCTGCGTTGAGCAACAGTTTTGGTCTGCATCCAGAGCTGTAAGGAGACAGCCAACACAATGCTTGTCACCCAATAAAACCTCCGCTGGGACCTGACAGCCTTCCAGATGAGGCTGGAGCACTCCCAAATGAATCCATCAGGGAAGATGTCTGGCACTCACACAACCCATTTTTACTTTCTCACTCTGTGAACGGTCCGATCCCTTCACTCTTCTTACATTTCTGGCAGAGTTTCAGTCCCTTGGGCTTTGCTAAACTCTCTCCATCTCACACGCACAAACAGAAAACCAAACGCACGTCAGGAGACAAAGATAAAGGAGTTTATGACCGAAGAAAAAGTGTAGGGTGATTCGATGCAGGGAACGGGAGAAAAATCGAAAGCACTGCATCAAAAAACCTCAGTAAAATATGTCAGGTTGGTTCTACAGCTGTAAAATACTGCCACATTTATTGGCTGCTTAATCTACCAGATTTAAATCTGTTTTGCACACATGCTATTCATAGTGTTTTGTAGTCACATCATCTATTAGTTCGTTAAAGGCTGGGCATTTCTCACTTTTCAAGATGTTGCAAAAGTCACAACAAATCTGTTTTTCTTTATTTTTTACAAAATACTATTAATGAAACAAATATAATTAATGGTTTTTATGAACTACCTTAATAGCCTTAATATTTATGAGGAGTTTATGGGGCGATGGATTGGGAGTGGCAGAGGTCAAGTCAAGTCACCTTTATTTGTATAGCACTTTTAACAATACAGATTGTGACTGGTACAGTATCACAACTCACATCTGTGATACAGGATACCAGCTGATCAGAAAGTACTGGGGACTGAATTTATTGTTCTTTTCTACTGAAGCTACAGTGGGTACGGAAAGTATTCAGACCCCCTTAAATTTTTCACTCTTTGTTATATTGCAGCCATTTGCTAAAATCATTTAAGTTAATTTTTTTCCTCATTAATGTACACACAGCACCCCATATTGACAGAAAAACACAGAATTGTTGACATTTTTGCAAATTTATTAAAAAAGAAAAACTGAAAAATGCTCAGTATTTAGTAGAAGCACCCTTTTGATCTAATACAGCCATGAGTCTTTTTGAGAAAGATGCAACAAGTTTTTCACACATGGATTTGGGGATCCTCTGCCATTCCCTCTTGCAGATCCACTCCAGTTCTGTCAGGTTGGATGGTAAACGTTGGTGGACAGCCATTTTTAGGTCTCTCCAAGGGGGTCTGAATACTTTCCGTACCCACTGTATGTGAATGAGACACAAACACAGAGTACATCATTGCACTACAAATGTGACGTAGTCATACATTTCTGACTACCTCTGTTAGTACACTCTAAAAAATGCTGGGTTAAATACAACCCAACTTGGGTTATTTGGCAACCCAGTGCTGGTTAAATATTGGACAGAACACATGCTGGGTTATTTTGACCCAGCATGTTGAGTTAAACGTTTTTACCCACCATGCTGGGTTGTTTAATTTAAAGGGTTAGTTCACCCCAAAATGAAAATTCTGTTATTAATTACTCACCCTCATGTCGTTCAAAACCCGTAAGACCTTCGTTCATCTTCGGAACACAAATGAAGATATTTTTGATGGAATCTGAGAGCTGTCTGACCCTCCCATAGACAGCAACGCAACTGAAATGTTCCCAGACAGAAAC
>NW_015635060.1:718274-743453 GCF_001515625.1 Sinocyclocheilus rhinocerous
AAATAATTTATTTAACAATTCTTCTCCCCCGAGTTACGTCTTCTGCCATTCTTCTATTTTGTGATAGAAGAAATATTGAGAGAGAAATGTATACATTTGTGACAAAAAATTGCATAAAATGGCACCTGGTGGCTAGTTTTGGTATAATGCCTAAACAAAATTGTATAGGAACCTCAATTTTTTTATATCAACTTCAAATTTGGAACACAACTTATTTAGACATGTTCATGGCCCTAAATGAGAAAGTTACAACATTTCTGGAAGAAAACCAATAAGTTAAATAGTATTTCATATACATTGAAAATAGAAATGGTAGCTCACTTTTACCATCTGAATCTGAGAAAGTCTTTTTCAGTACTGAAAATAATGAGGAAAAGCTAATTTATTCCCTTTCCAGGGTAGTAAAACACCAACATAACTTATTTATCGTTACAAACGTATGTGTGCGCACTTCAAAACACATCAGTATCCGCACTTTGCATGCATGTTCATGGCCCTAAATGAGAAAAAAATCACAAAATTTCAAGAATAAAATCACAGGATAACTGGTGGGACAGCTCAAAAATCAGAATGGGTCAAATTGACCCAGAACATAATACAGGGTTAAACTCGTTTAACAAGCATTTTAGAAATAAAAAGGCACATTTAAAAGTAGCAGTTTAATTTATGTGTATTCAACCGTTCTCTGTAATCACTTTTTACCGAAATAATGCTAATTCTGGTGCTACGTTTCACTCGTAGCTGAGAGATGGCGTGACTGACACCAAAACCTGCTTAAAAACAAACAGTACTGAAATTAGAGAACATATTTTAACATCAAATTAAATTACACGCAGTATTATAACGAATAAAATCCATTTATGTTATGCAAGGCAAAGGCGTTTCCAGCGCGAAACGACCGCTGCTGAGTGCTAACGCAGCCGACTGACATCTCGTCCTTGTGTTGCGTTGCGTAAAATAATATAATTTACACCACATTAAAGACTTTATAAATGAAAAAAAATGTATACAAACCTTTATTTCCCGGAAGAAGTGCACCAAATCGGTTTGACTTATTTTCATCACTGAGAACCGCTCTCTCCAGTGGACTTAAAAAGGGTTACCCCAAAAAAATCGTTATTTTTGTTTTCTTTGCGTAGCCTACAAAAAGTATTCTCGCCGCTTCATGAAATTCAGATTGAACCACTGATGGCAGATGGACTATTTTGACGATGTCTTTCATACTTTTCTGGGCCGTGACAGTGTTATTTACTTGGCAGTCAATGGGACAGTCATAAGCCTCCCGGTTTTCATCCAAAATATCTTAAATTGTGTTCCGAAGACGAACGAAGCTTTTACGGGTTTGGAACGACATGGGGGTAAGTGATTAATGACAAAATTTTCATGTTGGGGTGGAGTAACCCTTTACAACGCCCGTGCTATCAGCAGCTGCGTTGTTGAGACGTTTCACCGGAGACAAGCTCAAACCAAGCGGTTAGGTAGAAAAAAATAACTCAGCGTTAAAATGACCCAGCACCAGGGTAAAATATAAAAAAGAACCCAATAAAATGACCCAAGTTGAACCCAGCATTTGGGTTTAAAAAAAAAACACCCAGCATTTTTTTTAGAGTAGTCCCGAAATTCCTCTATCATATATTATTTTCATGTAAAATTTATATGCTGTAGAATCCCCTGACAAATTAAACACCAACCTTTTCTTTCAAGGAAAATGATTCAGAAATGTCACGATCCATTAACCATGATAGATCTTTTTGGATTTTTCAGAAGAATTCAGATGCTGACAATCTGCAAAGGAATGTGTTCACATTACAGGTCTGAGTTCTATTAGTTTCTCTAATTTATTTATCTGCTCTTTGACTTTGACTTTGTGCACCGTTGTTTAAATTGACCTGGGCTGCGTTCAGCCCCGACAAAAACGGTGGTGCGTTGAACACCCTGTTCTGATGACGCAAGAGTTGCAACTATGGCAGCTGAGAAGGCCATTTTTGTGTTCTTTTTGAAGAATTTTCGGAGCCTGATGAAATCGGTATAAATACGTGTTTAATACTGCAAAATACACTCGATGCTACAGTCACTGCCCCTGGCCTCCAGAATAAAAGAGAACATCCCAATCGAGTGAAGGGGTTTGTGGAAACTGTGGTTCCTAATTATTGTGATCCAACATTTGCCTCACATTTCAGGATGAAAAGACAAACATTTCAGGTGAAGGATAATCCACTTCTTACCTCCGAGACTGTGTTATGCTCTATATGACCTTATTATTTTTATTGTGGTACTAGTATCTATTGAATAAGTACTAGTATCTATTTAATAGGTACTAGTATCTAACGAATGAGTACTAGTTTCTAATAAATAAGCACTAGTACATAATTATGTACTAGTACTTATTTATTAGATACTAGTACTTATTCATTAATAAGTACTAGTATCTAATAAATAAGTACTAGTATCTAAAAAATAAGTACTAGTATGAAAATAGATACTAGTACGGCTTATAGATTAAATGTTACAACGGCTTTCCATAGTGTTTAATTTCACAGTCACATGAGGGCGGCAGACATCTTTAGAAATTTCTGCTGATTTAATCTCAAAAACAAAGGAGTTTACAAAAGCAACAAGTCTTAGCTGTAGCTATCTACACAGTTAACAACAACTAATTTAAGTTATAGGATTTTTTTTCTTTTATTTTCCCCCTTTTTCCAGCCAAGCACAGAAAATATTGTGTCTTTTTCCTTGTTTGGCATATGTCAGATTTCAGAAACATAGCCTACTCAACCCTAATAAAAACATGACTTTTGAAAATATAGAGTTAGGGGGAGCGCGGGGCACAAAGTAACGCGGGGTAAATTGTAACGTACGTGGTTTAAATATTTCCACACATGCTAGCATAACCAAATTTACAGCATTTACTAGTTACCATATCAACATTATATAGAGAAAAAAAGTGCACCAAAATTCAAAAGTTTTTTGAAGATATCGCTGAACATTTATTTTACCATAGTAAAATTATATTTCTGGCTTAAGTAAAATTTTCATCTCAGTTTTTATTACTCATTTAAAATGAGACAAATCTGCCAGATTGATATCTCCAATCTGTTATTTATCAGTTTAGATTATTTTTTTAATGCTTCGCTAACTATCAGAAGACAGTGAACGGTTTTAAATTCCAGTTGCGCAGATGGGGTATGTTGTAACACAGCGTTACAATGTGCCCTGCCGTGCTTTTCTATGACATTAGCGATATAATTCACACTATTTACTTTAATAAATTTTAATGATAAACGACGAGAAACAGGTGAATAAAGACTGACAGTCAATGTACACTGTAATTATGAAACAAAGCGACTTATTTGTACTAGACAAGTGTGAAATTACTGTGGATAAAAAAATTAAACTCTGAACCCCATGTGGATTTACACAATTTGAGAAAGTCAAAAAGTGTTACTTTGTGCCCCGCTCTCCCACATCTGAAAATAATACACTATCAATTAATAAATTAATAAAAAATTGTTAAGAGTTTGAAACAGTGTCTCCCTGTGGCCTGTTCACTTCTCTGAAAAAGGTTTGGGTTTTCTCCAAGTACTTTGGATGAACAAAGACATTTAATTCAGGTTATTTCATATAAAGGTGTGCATAAATGATACAAATCTGCCTTAAAAGCCCACTCCACTCTAAACTTTTCTCAATTGCAATTAAAAATTTAATGTTTATCTTCCATGGAAAGCTGTTAACATAAGAAAACGTGTCACCTGCCACTCAATGAAGCATTTCTCTACTGATATTATGCTCTCTGTATAAAGTATCTTTATTACCATTCTTACCTGCTTCTGGGTGAGGTGCATGCTTCTCCTGGAAGGCAGGCACGTGCAGAAGGGGGGGCTTTGGGGGCTCAAGCCCCTGCCCTTTTTCAAAATTATTCAAAAGACAAATAGCAATGATATTGTGGTCAATAAAACAAAATGCATTTGAATTATAATTAACATGACAATGTGTACAAAACAGTAATTAATCGCTCAAAAGTCGGTAAAATCCTGTTTATTTTTTACATATCTGTCAATCTGAGGCGTTGCTATGGTTGCGTGCGTTTGGTTTTGCTTGACTGACTGATTCGGAAACCTTCTTTCAGTGAGTGCTTATGGGTCGCAGCAAAAATTAACTAAACAATATTTGAAACTTTTTTTCATCAATAATCAAAGCTAGTGTGTCGATTTAATTAGGCTTTTTTTTTTAGAATATTACATAATTCATCAATGCCCGTTAGTCATGTATAATACACCAACCAATTATGATCTGGCACAAGAAGTTAAAATTTCATTGGACAATAATGTGAAGTGGAGCGGTCATTTTCCGTTCTTATTCATAAATCAGTTGAAAATTACATGGACAGACGAGCTTACATTTGTAGAGCGATCTGGATCTGCGGTTTGTGTCATTTTAAAAATCAAGGTAAATCGCTGAGAAAATGGATGCTAAATGGCTACAAAAGCACTGCACAAAACCGTGCAGCGCTAAAAGTCGCAATAATGGTAATTCACTTGAACACCGTTTACTATTCCATGAAATTATCATATGGCGCTTTTCCACTACATGGTACGGCACGGTACGACTCGGTACGGTTCACTTTTGGGGGGTTTTCCACTGGGTACAGTACCTGGTACCTGGTACTTTTTTTAGTACCACCTCGGTTGGGGTTCCAAGTGAACCGTACCGTTACCAAAACGTTACGTGTAAACTCTGCTGATAACGTATTGGCATCTGTATGATGACAGCACTAAGTCCAGATTGATATTAAGAAGATAAAAAGCTCTTTCTCAGTCTATGGAGTGGAGAGTGATTCATAGTGATTCATAGTAGTGAGAGAAGGCCCACCGCAGTGGCTCTATGACATTTTGTCAAGTCACATCAGTAGTTAATGAAGCCCAAGTGCCACCTACAGGCCTTTTATGTGAAGTGTAGGCTGGTGAAATGGTGACGTAAAAGGACTTTATTATATTACCGTTTTTTGATAATTATGCAGCATTATGAAAGTGTCTTATGCTCTTCAAGCATGCATTTATTTAATCAAAAATACAGAAAAAACTGTAATATTGTGAAATATTATTACAATTTAAAAGAATGTTTTTCTATTTTAATATACTTTAAAATATCATTTATTTCTGTGATGCAAAGCTGAATTTTCAGCATCATTACTCAGTATTCAGTGTCACATGACCCTTAAGAAATCGTTCTAATGCGCTGATTTATTATCAATGTTGGAAACAGTTGTGCTGCTTAATTTTTTAATTTTATTTATTTATTTTGTAACCTGTGATACTTTTTTGGGGGTTCATTGAATGAAAAGTTAAAAAGAACAGCATTTATTCAAAACAGAGATGTTTTCTAACAATATCAATCTTTAGTATCACTGTTTCTATCATATTAACAAATCCTTGCTGAATAAAAACTAATTTCTTTCAAAAAAAAAATAAAAATACTGACCTCAAGCTTTTGAACGGTAGTTTGTTACAAAAGTTATATTTTAAATAAATGCTGTTTTTTTCTAAACTTTTTATTCATCAAAGAATCCTGAAAAAGTATCACAGGTTTCCAACATTGATAATAAATCAGCATTGCATTAAATGTATTTTAAAGTAGCCTATATTAAAATTTTGATCAAATAAATGCAGGCTTGAAGACCATAAGTGACTTCTTTAAAAAATATTTCAAAATTTCATTTTGAAAAGATTCCAACCATATCGTTTCTCTGTGCCTTTATCATTATAGCTGTGGTGTGGACTCTGCTATTGAGAATATCTGAAAATGATTTTTAGAACTATATCTCTAGTTATCTTTATAGTTATCATTCTTGGTGTAAACGGACCTAAGTTAATACACTCATCAAGTAAAACATTTCACAAAGAAGCTTAGGCTTCAAATGATAAAACAACAGATAGGGCTTACCATTATAAAAAGAAGACAAAGTATTTGGACACATTCTGTTTGTCAAACGTTACTGGAACATTATCATAACATGGATACCTCTGTGAACCTGAGGTGAAGTGAATTTAGTGTCCAAATACAGTGCTGTGTGCTATTTTTGTAGCTTATGAGATTTTTTGTTGATCTCACCCTCAGACACTCATGTGCTATTACTGACAATTAGTTAAAAAAGAGAATTTTTATACATAATGAAATGAAATCCACTACTGTGTGCTATTTTTTTTTATAGCTTATGAGATTTTTTCACCACTATCTCGTGCTATGTTACCTAATTTCTTACTAAGCTGACAAGTAATAATAATAATAATAATAATAATAGTAAAAAAACAGATAAAGTGCTTGACTTACCCTTACCAAAAAGTAGCATACTTCAAGTTTATTTTATTAAGTATACTTATGTAAAGTTCAAGTAAATTTTTAAGTATACTTTATGTAGTAAGTATACAAATATCAGTTTACTAGTAGTATACTTGTAAGTGTACTATTTCAATACTCCTTGGGACTAAATTGGCCCACTTTCTAGTATATAAAAAATAAATAAATAAACATAAGGCATATACTTAAAGGAGAGAGAAACAAAGAATTCATGTCATATTGTTGCTCTGCTGTGGCAGGTCCAAAAACAAATCCATGCAGACCTAGGCTTGAGGGCAGGGGGAAAAGTTTTGAGCAATGTTGCCGGGCAACTTTGGTTAATGTTGGCGTCAACGGGCAACCAGGTGAGATGCAGGGCGCACATCCGATCTCAAGTATCCAGATAGAAATTTGTTACCCATTCTCAATGGGAAAGTGCCCAAGAATCATTGTTCAAAAAAAGTTGCCCAGCAAAATTGCTCAAAAAGTTGCCCCATGTATCATCAGCCTTAGACTCCCAAAGGTCAGATATTTATAGTGACACTGAGATTCTGAGCAAATGGTTCATCAGAGATTCCTTTAATATTAGTCTTATTTTCAATACAAATGCATACACATCAATTTCAGCTAAAATCACATAGAATTACTATTGCAATAAACATCACAATATGAAAGAAAAAAAATGCTGGTCTTCAAGCAGGGGAGAGGTACATTCACCCTACACACACACGCAAACACGCAAACACACAAACACACACAGATCTCCAACATCCACACAGGAATAGATAAAAATGGAAATTCACATGACTATACAACACTAATATAATGTGCTTGTGAAAGCTTGCATTCAAGGACTGTGGTGATATCTTGGTGACAGGAGAGTGGTTTGTTCTATTTTTTTATTTTTGTTTTTACTAAAAGCACAAATGCCTATACAAACAAGCCAGCATTACTCAGTATAAATATTCTTCATCCAAAATCAGTGCAGCACCTTCTTCATTTGTTTTTCAGCCTTTATCTGGTCTATTTAACACCTGGTCGAAATTATGCATGGGCTTTGTGACAAAAAGCCCATTAAATCTTCGCAGTATTCAAACAATGTTTTTTTTTTTTTGTCAATGTTTTATTTTGTTACCTTGTACCTCAAAGGTCCAGCTGTGAAGTACAGGTCAATGATTCTTTTTTTTTTGTTCCTTAATCATTTTCGAGATATAAAATGGAGTAAAACATTCTTTGACAAGTGGTTCAGTTTTCTTTTGTGGTGTTTTCCTTTTTGAAAAAGAGGGAGAAAAAAAAAGTTCGGCAAAAGGCGGGATCGAACTCGGATTGATCGCGTCAAAAAGCCAAGGACATGCGCTTATCCATCTGCACCACTGGAGCTGATGTTTTTTAGCTGCTTTTAACTAAATATAAATATACACTCCGTATTTTTTATTCCAGAGTAAGGGCAATTCATACAATACATTTAAACTGAGCTACTTTAATACCATCTCCGAGTTATTTTGTTTTCAGAATTGTGATTTGCTTTGCACTTCTCAGTCACCGTAGCTGTCTGCCTCCAGCACATTACCACATGAGGGCAGCAGTGATTCAATTTACAGGACTGTCTCTCTTCTGTTAAACTCAATCTCATGTGTCTGTGGCCATTCTCTCAAGATCTGTCCTATCTTCAACAGTTTTAAACTATTCTCTGAGATAATGTCAGTGGAACAGACATCATGAAATGCCATACCTCAATCGTGAGTACAACAATAGCCAGGGCACCAGCAACATAGATGTACATCTCAAAGTAGTCCACAACCGCTGAATAGCAGCCCTGCAGATCCAAACAGAAAGTAAAAAAATTTTATTTGTACAATTTTGTGAAATAATGCCATTATATATACATGTTGTCTCTAAATCTAAAAAAAAAAAAAATCTCAAAAAAGTGCATACGACTTGTGCACTATATTTTGCTGTGACCAGTTCATTGAGTTTGAATGAGTGACTGAATCATTGCTTTGATCTCTTCCTTTAGTTTTTTTTTCAGACTTTTTTTTTTAGTTCATTTCAATTTTTCAGACTTCTTACAAGCAACAACTGATCATATTTTCATTTATACTTTCAAACAATCGCTTACTCTCACTTAGAACAAAACCAACCAATATTTCAGTCTCTTAATAGAACAATACAGCTGAACAATTGTTATGTTGTTAAACAACAGTACAATTGAACAGGCTGCACATTTATTCTCACAGTCTCTTTTTCATTCCTGTCAAAAATGAAATATGGTGCCATCTTGACTATAGTTACATCTAAATCTAGAGGATCTCTAAGGCATTAGACATACAAGTATGACTTTTGTTACAGCTGCTTTGAAAAAAATGTGACTTTTGAACTGTACTGGACAATTTGATCAAGAATCAAACTGACTCTGATCTGATATCAAACGAACATCTGACTGAAGGAGAAGATTATCAGTGAACAATGATTCAACAATGAGCCTTTTCTTCACACAAGACTATCAAATTACTCCAGATGACTTTGAATACAGCACACAAGTCATATGGACTATTTGATAGTGTTTTTTTTTCATAATTATGATGTTAAACAGCTGTGAAGTGTGTAAACATTTTTCAAAATGACAAATGTTCTATTTTACAAATACACTCATAAGGGTTTGGAACTACATGAGGGTGAGTCAACTTGTAACTTTTTAATACAAGTATGCATGACTAGAGGACATCTGTCTAAAAACCCATGCGGACCCTTACTTAAGTTTTACTGCCCCTGCTCGCTTTCACAGAAACTCTCACACGCACTCACATTCCCCAGACACTGAGAACATGGAAAAGCACTAGTCAGCATTGGGAGAGCTGAAGCTGAGTGGTAACCCTATTCCTCTTTTCCTGTTTTTCTGCTCTAGTTAAATCTGAGCTATGAGCTTTTGAGCAGGCAGAGGGGATGTGACGTATACAGAAGTACGAGAACCCACCTTGTTGTTCCGGTATAGCATGCTGCCTGACAGGCATTCCTCCCTGTTACTGAAGCCTGCTTCTCCAAGATGACTATTCCTACGGCAGCAGGCCTCAGGCACCACTTCACCAGGGTTTATAAACCTGAAGATGCTTTCCTCAAAGTCTTCTGGACTGTTCACTCCACAGCAGTCAAACTAGAGGGATACAGAGGATCCAGGCAAATATTAGTTAAAATAAGCTCATTTTTGAGGTATTGATGGGTCAAATAAGTTTGGTAAACATTGATTCGCAGTAGCTGAAGTTTAAGGAACAAACAAGACCTACTGTATTCATAATGGCGTTCCACGTTGATGTGAAGACATCAGTTTTGTTGTAGCCTTGGTAGTGTCTCTTCAGTTCCTTAGTAAAGTATTCTCTGGTCAGCTGTACACGCACACACAAATTAAAATATTAGAGATATTAGCAGCACGCCAACACTGAAAACATGAAGCTGCCTCAACATGTTGGACATGGTCACTCACATGTTCCCGGAAGATGAAGGCGAGAATGGCTGCCGCCAGCTCTGCCAGGAATATAATGAGGATCAGCATGAAGAACTGCAGAGAGAGGAGGATTTTGTCACACAGTCTGTGTTTGGGTCAGACAACTGTATTTACTAAAAGACTAAATCCTGTCTGTATGAATATAACTGCTATGAAACAGGACTGTATTTTGCTACACTCTTAAAAATGGTGGTTCTCTAAATGGGTTTGCACAACAATGCCATAAATTAATCATTCTGGGTTCCCCAAAGAACCTTTCAGTGTTCTTAAAATAACCATTCATTTCTTAGTGTGAGAAACATTTTAATAATTTAAAGAACCTTTTTCCACTGTAAAGAACCTTATGTCCAATGGAAAGGTTTTCAAGGTTCTTTATGGAACCATAGATGTCATAGATGTACTGTATGTAGCCTATGTGTCAGCAGCTTGAAACATAGTGTCCTCCAATATACTGTGACTCACAAAAAGCAGCAAACACTTGTTTTCTCGTATGGCTCCGCAGCAGCCCAGGAAGCCCAGCAGGAAAAGCATGCCCCCCATGGCCAGGATGATGTAAACGCCCGTGAAGAGAAGGGGGTTGGCTGCCACTATCTCCCTAAAACCCGTGGGGTCCACCACCACCCACACCCCAACACCAAGGAGGAAGGAGCCACCCAGCTGTGGAGATGGAGAGATAAAGAAAAAAAAGCCATTTAATATTACTATATTACAGTTTGTGTTATTTTTCATTTTTTATAAAGCAAAAAAGAAATCAATTTCTTCTCATTTGCATGAAATGCAAAATTAAAATGTCAATGCATTTATTTAAACTTATACAGTGTCTACAGTAAAATTAGGGAGGTTTACCTAGGGTTGATAAAGGGGCTATAGTGATTTTCATATGTCATATGCAAATAGTTTGACACATAAAAATTTGAGGAGTAACATTTAAAGGCATAGTTCACCCAAAAATGAAAACCCTCATGTCATTCTAAACCTATATGATTTTTCTTCGTGGAACATATTATGAAAAATGTCTCAAAATGCTTTTTTTGTCCATACAATGGAAGTCAATGGTAACCACAACTGTTTGGTTACCAACATTGTTCAAAACATCTTGATGAAATTATGAATTTTGGGTGAACTATCCCTTGAATGATGCTAAAATATTGGTCCAGGCATACAAATCTCAAATTAATCTTCATTGTGATTGGATCAGTTAACATGGGGCCACGTCACACACCCTTCACAACATCCAAAAAAATGTCCTACCTATTACAGAAAAAAACAAAACATTACAGTTCAGCCATTCTGCATCTTCCCCATTTCCTATCCAAGCATTTTGGTTCAGTTTTTGGCAACAGTAGGTCTTTTAATGAGGGTTTAAGACTCTTCAACAAAGGAACATTTTTGTTTTTATGGAAAATATATTTTTACTTAATCATCAGTGACTGAAAAGCCTTGAACAAGACTGAAAATCTTCAGAAAGTCTAAAAAAAAAACTCATTTCATGGATTTTCAGTAGCAACTTTAGTAATTTTCATTTAATTTTCACAGTATCCATATTATTATTTTTAGTGGAATTTAATGTTGTATGATAAAAAAGGTCCTTTAGCTCCTTGTTATAATCATATTCACATACCATAGTATTTACATGGTTACACATCAGATAATACCATTGGTATTTTAGTGAATTAGTAGAATTATTTCAGATAAAGGATATTACTAATGGCACAACATTATTACATTCAAGACACATTCTATGAAAGCAATATGCAGTAATATCCACTTAACATCCTATAATAAAATAACACTTTTTAACATGAACTAAAAAAGATAATGATTGCTGATTATTTTACAAGTGCAGGATTAATGATTATGATAAATATGAAAAATGATCATGCACCACAAACTGCTGAGTTGTATGCACATTACTTGGTAAAGTGAACACAAAGGTTAACGTGCTACCGAGCAGAGAGAGAATACTAATGGGCTCGACTCCTGAAAATACATCATTTTTGAGTAAACGGCTACTGAAAGTGAACGCTTCCAGAGAGGAGGGGGAAGGTGAATGGATAGAGGAGCTTGAGGAGTTTTAACAGGCGAGTCAAAGACAGTCGAGTGGGGGCTGGGAAATGCTACTGTTCCTTTTGCAGCTTCCCACAATCCTCTACCTGTCAAAGTGATACCCTTCCTCCATACCATCGTTCATAGACACACACACACACACACACACAGACAGATGAAGGTTTGAGCAGACACCAGACTGGTGATTAAGCAGCTCAAGAAGCGTGTGTGTGTGTGTGTGGGTTTGTATGGTGGGTTTTGAGATAAGAGTCTCACAAAAAAACATGTTCCTCAGTCTCTCTCTCCTGTGAGCCAAACCTGGGATTCTTTTCATGGATGGCATTAGCAATGTGTCTGTCAAGCGGAGTCCTGTCACAGCAGCTATTTTTGTCATAAACAGCTTGACTGTATCACTAAATTGGTGTTTTAATAGTTTTTAGGGTTGAATAAATATGAGCAGCTGTTTTCGGCTTATTAAATGGATTTCAGAGAATTATATTAGCATTTTTGAACAAAAACAAGCTATTTTATTGTTGGCGTTGTACTTACGCGTGTACATCACATTATTCTCGCTGTTGGGATATAATTAATTCAGACAAACGAAATGAGTCCAAATCTTTCTCTGTCTATGCCAATCCCACAGTGGCCATTTATATTGTCAACCTAGATAGATGATCAAAGAAGCACATGCTGTCTCTTCCCTCCTTCTCTCCCTGTATCTTCCCCTCTTTTGCTTTGAAATGTTTAAACAAGTAGTTGTTCTGCTACAAATCTGTGAATCCTAACAGTCTACAGGCTGAATTTTGGGGGAAATATAAAGTCAAAGAATATCTTTGTGAAAAATTAGTACACTTTAGCATACTTTTAAAAAGAGCAACAGGGCTAAAGGCACACCTTAAGAAAAAATGTGCTTTTCACTGCACCTAAAATTATAAAAAATATAAGTTTGTATTAAACATTAATGGAGCAACAGATTTTGTGTGAAAATAAACCATGCAAGTCGTTTATTTTGTTTAAAAATCTTATAAATGTATGAGGTGGCAAGGGAGGCACACAGTATTGATACAAATACTTAAAATAATGTTTTTTTTTTAAAATAATGTCTAAGTTAATACTTGTTCAAAACAATCACTTTAGCAAAGTTTGTACTATTTTCAGCTTATTTTGAAAAATAAAATAATTATTTTTTGTTTAATAAATATACTGTCATTAAAATATGTTAATATAAATATATATATATATATATATATATTTTAAAATACAGAAAGAAAATCATAAAAAAAAAAAATTCTGAAGAATAAATATGAGCAGCTGTTTTTGGCTTATTAAATGGATTTCAGAGAATTATATTAGCATTTTTTAACAAAAACAAGCTATTTTATTGTTGGCGTTGTACTTACGTGTGTACATCACATTATTCTCGTTGTTGGGATATAATTAATTCAGTCAAACGAAATGAGTCCAAATCTTTCTCTGTCTATGCCAATCCCACAGTGGCCATTTATATTGTCAACCTAGATAGATGATCAAAGCCACTTTTTTTACCCCAAATACCATACTTTTAAATATTCTTTCGTTATTTAAAAACTGTTGCTTTAATTATCAATTATTGAAAATTGTTAAGAAGACCTTTGTCTCAATTCCATTAATTTTAGTGATTCTCATTTGCTACTTAAATCTACAACATTTAAAAAAAACATAAAATATTAGATCAAGTAAGCACAGAATCAACTTTGCACTGCTGCGCGCGATCGCGTCAAGGATCAGCCAAATATACACGTGCATCTTGAAAAGCGAATGTTCTGGAAAGTGCTACGCCAGGTTTTTGTGCCATCTAGTGGTTTAGAGGAAAATAATATAAAAGGTGCCTTTTACCCCTGGGCGCCTTTAGCCCCGTTGTACCGTTCCCAGTCCCAGAAACGTAGCAAGGACATCGGTAAAACAGTCCATGTGATCAGTGGCTCAACACAATTTTGCGAAGCTACGAGAATTCATTTTGTGCACAAAGAAAACAAAAATAACATAATTTATTCAACAATTCTTCTCCCCGAGTTACCGTCTTCCACCATTTTGGAGAGTACCACTACGCATGTGCGCGCTTTCCCCTGAACGTAATTAACGTAATCAGTATTGTTTACGTTCAGGAGAAAGCGTGTGCATGCTGAACGTAAACAACGCTGATTACGTCAAAACAGACATGCGTCATCACGCGCATGTGTTGTTTACATGAAGCGGAAGCAAGCGCATGCGTCATAATACTCTCTCCATAATGGCGGCGCGCCGCTGCAAACTGGATGAGGAGGAGAAGAATTGTTAAATGTGACGAGTGGGGCGGGGCCGAGAACCGTCGGAACAGAGCGAGGCCGGTGGAGTAAGTGATAATGCACAACACCTGCGCCACTCACCGGTGGACTGTTTTACTAATGTCCTTGCTACGTTTCTGGACCTTGATCGTGGTAGTAACCTTGCTGTCTATGCAGGGTCTGAGAGCTCTCGGATTTGATCAAATAATACAAATTTGTGTTCTGGGTTCTTACGGGTTTGGAACAACATGAGGGTGAGTAAGTAATAACAGAATATTCATTTTTGGGTGAACTAACCCTTTAAGTTTAATTAAAAAATATTAATTTGTATTTCTGAGTGTTTGTCAACATCAGACACATAAATACTCACAAAGATAAGGAAGTTGAAGACAAACATGAGGTACTTGATGCAGCTGAGGCAGTCTCCTTCCATGCTCGTCCCCCTCGCTGAAGCCTCCCCGAGCCCCTTGGAAGAAAAACAAACATGGCGTCATCTCTGAACTTAATCAGAAACACTCACAATCGAGCCTTTCATCTACATATTGACACTCGGCACAAAAACATTTGTACTAAAGCACTGTCTAAAAACTTAAAAAGTTCACACAGTTTGTACGACACTGAACGAAGTAATGTTAGCATCAAAAAAGGCTTTTCAGCAAAATCCCGTATTCAAAGTGCATTCAAACAAGGTGAATTCAGGGTTCCCATGTGCATACTAAAACGGCCATACTATTTTTTTTTAAAGGCACAGCCTCCCTTTTAGCGTAATTAATGATGAGAGGCTCTTGTGTTTCAGCATCCCTCTACCTGAAAAAGCACTCTCTGGGATGAAGGCCTATTATGGCGCCACTTTCCTTAAATGAAATGGGGCCTTTTTCATTAGTTCTAGGAGAGCGCTAACAGCCAGCACTGGCAGACCTACCCTACCATTACTCAGACAGCACACAGAGGGTGTATTACATGAGGGTGTCATCCTTAAATACATGTTTGAGTGCAACCTTATCTCGCTGTGCAGTGCTAATACCACAAGTCTTGTTGCAAACAACAATACATGATGGATCGCAAGCATTATTAATAGATATAATCATAGTGGTGAGAACTCTGTGGAAGAGAGAGGCCAAGGAAAATCACTTGTGTGTTGACTTGGAGCCAGAACTAGAATGTGGCTTGATGACAAGTACACTAACCATGACCTTTCTTTTTGTTTCCCCCCCCCCCCCTCCTTCTTGTTTTCTTTGTATTTTCCTATCTTGTCAGATGCAATCCCATTATGCTCTGGCGGAACTTTCTCAAAAGAGGTTTTTGGCTCTCCCAGTGTTGTTTCTTTGGCTCACCCTGTATCACCCAAAGTGGTTTCCTAGAGCTCTATAGATCTTTATTGAAGAGATGAGTCTACTGTATATCGGTCAAAAATAGAATCATCTACATCAGGGGTTTCAAACTGGACTGGAAGGGGGTCCAGGGGAAATTTGAGAGGTATAGCGAGGGAATGAGAGCAAGAAAGAGAGAGATGAAAGGTATTTATACTTGAATGTATGTATGTGTATATCTATGTCCATCTATATTTACATTACTTAAAAATAGATATTTTTAGAGTTGTCAAAGTTAACTTTAACTTCATACATTAAATAAATATGTTCAAAAACACAATATTATTAACATATTAACAAATTTTAAATATTAGTTTCAATTTGCTTTCTAAAAAGTTTTTTTTTTCAGTTTTAAAGGTGACATATCATGAAAATCTGACTTTTTCCCGTGTTCGAGTAATCAGATCCCTGGTGCATCTAACAAACCAGAAAACTTGAAAAAGAACAAGCCTGTAAATTTTTTTGGTAAGCATTTCTCTTCAAGTTTGTAAAAAATGAGCCACTCAGATTTTGCTCCCCCCCGTGACGTAGAAAATGGATATTATTATAATATTACCGCCCCTTAATCAGCAAGTTTCCACCCATGGCGAAAGTTCGAGCAAAGCATGCTAACTGTTCTATCTTTGGCTGCACCGACGAGCACAGAATAAATTAAGTATAAATAGATCTTTTTTTAAGATTTATTTTTGCCATTTTTGTCTTTATTATGATAGGACAGATCAGAGCTGACAGGAAGTGAAGTGGGTGAGAGATGGGGGCAGAATCGGGAAACGTCCTTAAGTCGGGATTCGAACTCGGGAGGCCCATAGCGCAATGGCGCTGCATGTCGGCATGCTACCCAGGCACTGACTCTTCATAGTTTCTGAGACTGAAGACAATAACAGACCAACGCATCCATAATCAGGTTTCATTTTATTTCACAATTTGCATCCATGAATGATTTTACAAGTGCCAAAAAAGCCCCATAAAACATTTTATATAATAGCTATGTCATCATTTGATGCCCCTTATGGAAAACAGCAACACATTCATCAAAAGTGCAGAAATATCTGAAGCAAAGCAAAAGTGAGGCCAGATCAACAGCATGTGTGAGTATGAAAGAGACTGCTGCTTGTTCTCTCACAGACATTAGCTGACACGAACACAGTCAGCAGCACACACAGAAAGAAACAAACACACCTTACCCCCACTGTCAAATAAAACTAAACCCATACAACACTCTTCAGGTGATATACATTCACTGCTATAACATCACAAAATCTTCTATTTTTGTTTTACTGACCGACAATCTAGAGGAAAAGTAATATTTCTTTGTTAGCATAATGAATTTTTCAGACTGTGAAAAACTGCAGACATACAATCTCAAATTAACAGCAAAAATGTAGATAAGAACCTTACATTTGGATGGGATTAATTTTCATAAATGTGTTTTAGATTCACAACTTCAATAATGCTTCACTGCAGGGTTTCTATCCAGGAAATGTGGCAGTTACTGTAATGATTCACAAGCAGAGGTCAATTGTAAGGCGCTCATTAGTGCAATTGTTTTTCGTCCGTATAAACTTCGCATTTCTGCAATACAGAGATTGAATGCTTATGCAAATCAGTTTTCATGTGGTAACAATATTTTTGTTTTTATTCTCTGTAAACTTCGCACTCCTGCAATACAGAAATTGAATACTTATGCAAATCACATCTTCTCTTTCTGCTAAGAATATTTTCTGAAATAAAACAATGGCATATTACAATAATTTTGAGTCTAATACTATGCAATATATGCACTTTTCCTGTATTACGTGAAACATTGGAAGAGGTGTACTATTTATTATTTTCCTACACAGTTAAAAATTTTTTGCCTGTTTCGGTGGACTGTTTTTGTGCTGAAGCAGGTTATGAAGAGGAGGGGTAGCTCAACTCTAATAAAATACAAAATAATATTATATGAATAATACTCATTAATACTTAATTTTTTTCTTAACAAATTTAGAAAAATCTGATCAAATCTTTTACAATAGAACTACATATTGTTTAGGTAGTAATGTTGTTTTGAAACAACACCTGTAAACTGTAAGATGACCAAAAAAACTTTATAGTTCTAATAATGCAGTTGTAACAAAAGCATTGCTTTAGAAAATTATAAACCTCACATTTCAGCCTTTAAACAATTTTTAAGCAAGGAGACAAGGGAAAAGACAAAATTATAAATCATTATGTATTTTATATTTCAAACAGAAGATGGGCAAAATGAAAGTGCAAATTCACTCTCTGACAGTAGGGTGCATTTGCCCCCAAAACACACACACAAATAAAAACCTCCTTGGAATTTTTATGTATTTTCTGAATGGCCTATTTCAATGTCAGAATGGTGAACTTGTAAATATGCATTGGCCAGTAAGTAATCACCCTAGAAACTAGAAACCACGTGAAAGCCTTAGCAACCACAACCATACCTCAGTTTTAAGGCAATTACACTCACATATCCCTCGGAAAATGAAAAAAAAAAAATCAAGTTCGCAAGCTAAAAGTCACTCATCCTCTCTGAGGTCTTCCTTTAGAAAACCACACTTTTTTAAACAAATAGGTTGAAGAGACTCACCTTGAAGTTGACACTTTTAACATGATTAATCCACTGTCTGGTTTAGTCATTCTTACCCTACTAACTGGGACAGGATCATTAGCTTAAGGACAAGGACACTATGTGCTGGTCAGCTCTCCCCCATCAGCCATGAGCTTGCATACGTAAAGAGCAATATAGCATGAAACACAGGATTCACAAGATCACTGAACTTCTTCACCCTCAGTGAATCAGATGACTGCTAATTGTTCTTTTTAATGCACAGCTTGAACAGCTAGTGACAAATACGCTATGTCTGTGTGAGTGTGCGTACATCAATAGTGCTCCATTCAAGAAAATTCAGCAAATCTAATTTTCCGTGTAGACATTTTTATAATACATGTGAAACTGGAAAACATTCTAGCTGTGTTAGGGGAAGGGGTACGACAGCATGGTCTACCCAGCAGGCATATATAGTCCCTTAATGAACCTCCAATTAGGGCAGAATAAGTCACATGATTCTCAGCTTTGAAGTCTGCATAAGTTAAAGCAGTTACAGCATGTTCATAAAGAGGGCAGGTACCTCACATGTATCAGGGAACATAGTAATGACTAACTGCCATATTTGGCTGTATAATTAATGAAAACTTTAGTCTATAATGAACCTAAAGCTTTTAGTGGTCCATCAGTGATCATTTGGATAAGACAAGTGATAAGAACCAATGGATTTCTTGTCGTTTGAAGGAGAATTTAAATGTTGAATTGGACACAAAAGGCCTGCAGTGCCAAAGCTCATTCATTAGACCAGCTGACTCAAGAACAATGACCTGATTTAGATATTTAGAAAAAGCCTCCAGTGAAACCAGAAATATGACTTATGTTATTCAGACAAAAAAGGGGTGATCGCAAGTATAATGTTGCTTTTATTAAAAAATTCAGTAAACAAGATGTTAGTATTGTGCGACTTACATTTTAAGAACAATATTATTGGTTACTTAGTCTGTTTTTGCTCAGCCAACATAAATAGAGCCAAATAAAGCGCCTCTGAGCAACACAGTTTCTGAATGAATAGGCATTTATGAATGAATTGGTTGAATGAATGATTCAGTGACCAAGGCTGCATCCGAAAGCGTATACTATATGAGTAGGTACTTCCTTTGAATAAGTACTTCATGACCATTTAAAAAGTATGTTCTATTTAGTATGAATGTAATTCAGCGGAAGTTATTTCGCTTCACTACCATTCACAAATCCTCTCCTGTGGCCTCATGGGATAATAAAGCATATACGCACTGTATATGCACTTCAGAATCTCTGCAGAAGCATCTGGGTACTTTTGCCTACTTTTTCACTGTTTCATTCCCCTGTTGAAAAAAACCAGCATATGCTGGTTAGGTATGTTTTGAAGCATGGCAGCTGGTTGGAGGTGGTTTAAATTGGTCCTTAGTAGTTGGTCATGAGCTGGTTTAAGCTGGTCCTGAGCTGGTTATTCTTGCACACATTCACGTCTTGCTCTTGCGATCTGCTTGGAGTCGATGGATGGTATAAAAACCTCTCTCTTCAGCGCACTACGATCCCCTGTTACACCTGTCTACTGCCCATCCTACCAGATGTGGCTACATCTTTTTGTGCTACAGTGCGGCCGCGGATCATCATAAGAGGCGCTAATCTACGAAAACTCGAGATCTCTTCATAATAAAACTTTCATCTTAAATGATTTGGACCCCCAGGTGCTGTCTCTGATATCACTATTAATCTAGATTCTGTCATCAAACATTCATCCTTTTGCTAAAAACTTAGGTGTGAGTTTTGACACTGAACTGAATGTTGAAAAACAGATAAGTGCTGTGGTGAAGAGCAGCTTTTTTTCAACTAAGGCAAATAGCCAAATTAAAATCTATGCTCTCGTTTAAGGATTTGGAGATAGTTACTCACGCCTTCATCACTTCCAGACCTGATTATTGCAATGCGCTTTATATGGGTCTCAATCATTCATCGCTGAATCGCTTGCAGTTAGTCTAGAACGCGGCCGCGAGGTTGCTGACTGGTACTAAGAGGAGAGAAAGCATTTCTCCTGTCCTAGCATCTCTTCATTGGTTACTGGTGCAGCATAGGATCCATTTTAAGATTTTATTATTTGTGTATAAAGCATTAAATGATCTAGCCCCATCATACTTGTCCGAACTTCTCAGCTATCAGCAATCCTCTCGCTCTCTCAGATCCTCTGATAAACATTTCTTGCATATACCTCGCTCTCGCTTGAAATTTAAGGGGGACCGGGCTTTTTCTGTAGACTATGGAACAGCATACCTCTGGACATTAGATCTGCGCCTTCCCTTCCTGTTTTTAAATCCCGCCTGAAGACTTATCTGTATTCCTTGGCTTTTGGATGAAATGTATGTTTGTGTATGTTAATGTGTTTTTGTATTGATTATGTGTTTTTGAGTCATTTCTTTTTATTCTCTTAATCTCTATATTTACTGTATTTGTATATGTACAGCACTTTGGCATACACTAGCTGTTTTTAAATGTGCTATATAAATAAACTGACCTTTACCTTGACCTTGACCTTGGTTATGAGCTGGTCCTGAGCAGGAGCTATTTGCTTAGGACCAGGACCAGCACATGACCAGCTTAAACTAGCTTATAACCAGCTCAGGACCAGCTTAAACCAGCTCATGACCAACTACTAAGGACCAGCTTAAACCACCTCCAACCAGCTGCCATGCTTCAAAACATACCTAACCAGCATTTGCTGGTTTTTTTCAACAGGGGAATGAAACCCCTGATCATTAAGATCATTGTTTTTCAACAGGGTCCAGAATACTGCTGTGTTTTTGAATAAATCGGTTGAATGAATGAATCAATGACTCACTCATAAAGACAGTCCCCTGATTAGTTCCTAAGTAGGTCAGCATTTTTGACTGAACTAGTTGGTTGAAGGAATGATTCAATGACTCACTAATAAAGACTTGTTTAATTCCTTAATGAATCAGCGTTTTTGAACAAATCAGTTGAATGTTTGACTCAAGTAACTTTCTTATAAACACAACCACTTATCAACTACTGTCACTTACTGGCATATTGAAGTAACATTCAGAAAGAGTCACTGAAAAATGACTAGACTAGACTGTCAATCTCTCTGGAACATGCAAACACAAACAAGTAGGGTAATACAAATGTGAATAGTCCCAGTCGGGGCTGGCTCCAGACATGGGCAGGGGTTGGCTGAGCCCACCCAAATGACTGTCTTGCCCACCCAATCAGAATTAGATAAAGATTGCGTAAATTTTTTTATGCAGTGATTAAAACCAATCTGAAGCGGACTGTATTTTGAGAAGTTTAAGATATAGCTGGAGACTGCCCCAACAATAATAAAATAAAACCAGAAAATTTTATTTAGCTGAATGCAAGGCGTGCTGAATTCACGCGGAGCTTCAGTTTGTTGCAGAAAAGCAGAGGCATGTCAACGAGCGAAAACGGGCAGAAATATTTGTGCGCTATCACGGGGAGTTATGGGAAGTTTAATAGGCTACATGAATATGTATCATAGCCTACCACTGAAATTACCTGAGCAATTTTAATGTTCTAAAAAACCCGCTCATTCAATAATGTGCATTCATTGCATGGGCGGGGCAAAAGCATAATATAAGCGTCTAAAATGCATGTAGGCTATACAGTTCAGTTGAAAGCTTACCCCTTTTGGCTTGCTGTTAATGCTGAATGTAAGAATGAAAACTGAAAGTAAAGAGCTTGTGCGATGAAAGTTGCGTTCGTTACTATAGCAGCAGACTGTAAGAAACATAGCGTTCCCCTTCTATGACGTAAATGACCAGTGCTGCAAACTATTCGACTTTTTATGTCAAAATTCCGCAGTTTTGAATGGAAAGTAGGTCTGTCATTGATTCATAGCCTAATTCATAATTATGACAATAGCATTTTTCTGTTTTGCGATTTCAACAATACAACTGAAATTGAATGGGTGCATATTTTAAAATAAAAATATTATTTGCAGTCTTTTTTCTTCTTTTAATTTATTCCCCTAAATCCATTTAAATAATTTATTTAGTTCGTTTTTTTAAATAAGTACCATTACCATAGAGGTCTGGTCTTTATAATTTATTTAGTTAGTTTTTTTAAATAAGTACCATTACCATAGAGGTCTGGTCTTTATATTTTCCTCAAAACAATTAGTCCCCCCAATGTTCTAGACATGATTACGGCCTTGTTTGGTATAAATAAAAAAGTTAGTTGAAAAGAATCACCAGTATTGAAACAATGATCCAGAGAAAGAGAACAAAGAGGGCTTTTTTTGTTTGTTTTTTTACTATTCAATAAAGAAAAAAACTTTTATTTTGCTGTGAAAGTGCATGATATTCTAGGCTGCCCATGAAAGCTTTTTTCAGTGTACATATAATATAGTTAATATAGCAATATCTACAGTATAAATATCTTCTAGACTATATGATGATATGATGATATCCACCCAGGATATCTGCCAGCCCACCCTTCTATAGCCGTCAAGAACCGGGCCTGGTCCCAGTGCTGTAGGACTGATTCACTACTGTTGTGTAACTATAATAATTGGCATTCAAGTGAGCTACATTTACAATCGCACTTGGTTATTGAACATCTGATGTGAGATTGTGAGTAATAAGTTTTCTGAAATGTTCTGTAGTGAGAAATGAAGTTCATTACAGAGATAATTTTTAAGATGCAGGTGCAGGTTTCAGATGAATAAAGCCACTTCATCTTTGTCAGTAGGTCAATGAATGCCACATTCACTGAGGAGAGAAACCCAGTGGACTTGGGGAAATGGCCAGTGCTGGTGAAGTGAAGAAAATTAAAGAGGAAATCTATAGAAAATTGTCAACCTGCAACTTCCTGTATGAGTTATGACTGCCAAGCTATTCGATATAATGAATTTACTACTGAAATGCTGAATGAGGTCAATACAAAACCAAATAACTTCACAGACATCACAACTGAGAAACATGTTGTTAGGTAAAGAAACACCGTTTAAATGCTTCTGCGATCCATACACTTGTATCTGCTGCTCTGGTGAAGTTATCAATCCCATATGGAGAAGATCACTAGCTCAGCAAGATCGATAAGACATTGATCGGTTGAAGTATTTCTCTTTTTTCTTCACAACCTCTTTCTGTTTTTCAACAGTGTGGATTTCTCGTCCCACAGTGTGTGTGATCACATCAACACTAGTTCATTAGTACAATAGGGATTTCCCATGACACTGGACTTTCCCTTTTTATTAAATTAAACCTTAAGTCACTTGTACCGTGTAATTGGTTATTTAGGCAACACTTTCTTAGCATTTCTCTAAATTATTCAATCCGCCAAGTGACGTACTTATAAAACAATTTTGTGTTCTTACACATGTTACCCTTTAAGGATAATGTAATATTTTTGGTCTTGAAAAAGCAGTTGCACAATCATTTGCTTGGTCAATCAAAAGCATCCCACATTGCATAAGAATCTAATATAAGCTGGGCAATGAATGTCCAAAAGTGAATGAATTTCCATTTAGGGAATGTTCCCAGGAACTCTGAACCTCAAAACCGCAAATAAAATGGAAGAAAACATTTTCCACAATGACAATGGATCTCTGTCCTCATCAGCCGGCTAAAGATACATCATTGATTAACAGCACAGGAATAGAGAACTAAAACATTTCATGCGAATGTTTGCGACTGTCACTTTTGATGACACGAACAACAGCAATTGATGGCAGTGCAACAAAATTTCAACGGTATGCTAATGAGTTGTGTGGGAATGCAGTGATTCGCTAACTGGTACAGCAACCAACTAAAAAATAGCTTCCAGCAACAAACAGTATGAACTTGTCGACTTGAAGCTATTTATTCGTTGTCAGTGTGAATGGGTCCTAGTTATTTAGTGTAGGTCAGTTTGTTTCCTACAAACATGTGTGGTCAAACTGACCTGACCTAAAGAGTGAAGTTTACATTAGTGCTGAATTGTTATGTGAAGGGAGAAACACACATGGACAGTTGGACCACAAACACTGTGTTCGGCATGTCAACGCAAAATAATCAAAAGTCCACAAGTCCTACAGGACAAATATCTTCTCCCCTTTTTCTCACCTCTTTCCAAACATCACACAAACTCAAGAACGTGAAGTTCAAACAGTCCACTCCCCCACATTTGAGCTCTGAAGTTCATGTCTTACATCTTGGCTGATGTTGGAAACAGGGAAAATTTATTTTTGCCAAGAAGATATATATATAGAACCACAAAGCAAAAGGGAGGGATTTCAGCATATTTTATGATGGTTTGACTTCTACAGTCTAAGCTAAAATTGTGGGGGTTGGGATAGGTGGACAGTCCTTTGTTTCTAGATGGGTGTCTGGTGTATCCACTTAACACCAGTTCCTGTCAGAGCAAACACTGAAAGCAGCAGCCTTCTGCAGATGGAGCACAGCTTGGACTAGCGTTTGTCTAATGAGTGATCACTCACAGGCCTGTCAAACATGCCATCTGGAGGAGGACCTCTGGTCTGCTGTGAAATATGGAGTTTGTTGACGCTCTGTGTTGAATCAGTCCCTTAGTGCGTATGTTTGGTGATGACAGTCGTAAAAATAAATGCAGACAGAAGATGACAGTGATATAGTTATTAGAAAATGCATGGGAATTTTAATCTTGGTATGCATTATGGAAAGATGCATTCCTTCAAGCAACATTACATTTCTGAAGAATTTGCTCCACAATAAACATATTAACTCAAATCATGTGCTTCTTCCAGTGACAGAACTCACAGAACAGACTGTTCGTTTTTTCTATTTTTTTCTAACAGCCTTATGTTGAAAGATGTCCTAAATAGGAAAAAGATCCCGGAATCTCCAGGGTACACCCATTACACAACAAAAAGGGTAAAAAATGTCTTATTTGATTTTTAATCCACTGATCCACATCTAAGCAATGTGGGGTAAGATGTTGCCCCCACATTAAATTTTCCTCTTGATCATGCACACACACACACTCGCGCACACACATACACACGCACGCATGCACACACACACGCACGCACGCACGCACACA
>NW_015635060.1:744600-758272 GCF_001515625.1 Sinocyclocheilus rhinocerous
CACACACACACACACTGGTTTCCATTTTTTGTAGGGACTCTCCATAGGCGTAATGGTTTTTATACTGTACAAACCGTATTTTCTATCGACCTACACCTAAACCTAGCCCTCACAGGAAACTTTCTGCTATTTTAGATTTACAATACGTGATGTTTTATTAACAAAGTTTGGGAGGAGCACGTTCAGATAATTAACCTAATTAACACGAGAGGAGCACAATCAGTAATCAACCCAATTAACAAGATAAGAGATGTGTGTATATATACACAGCAGACTTACCTCTGTTCTTGACAGTTTTCCAGCATCCCTCCGCCACCCCTTCCCCGCACTTACAACTATTTCTGTCCTAACCTGTGGGGGAGCGCTCTGTGTTCGGGCAAATACCGAGCTAGGAGCCCTCTCTCCGGACAAGGGGGGAGTGCTCCGGGTTCGGGAAGAATTACCAAGCTCTGAGCCCTCTCCCCGGACAGCACGCCAAACACGCATAACCTTTACTCTGTTTATTATATGTAAGTGTGAACTCCATTCTGTGTGATTTATAAGCTTGTTTCCTCATGGAGACCAAAAAAATGTCCCCACAAGGTCAAAATTTACTGGTATTACTATACTTGTAGGGACATTTGGTCCCCATTAGACTTGTGGAGGTATTCGGTAATGCGATATATCACGGTAATGAATATGCACGATATTGTTATCGTGGGCACTTCTAAATACCGTGAATAATTATATATTACAAATTATTCCTAATTTTGAATGCATTTTAAGAATACTTTTCCCATCAACTGGTCAAAATGCACAAACTAATGAGGTCTTATTGTAAAGTGATACCTATTGGTCTTTATAGTTCTTTTGTACTTTAATCTGTGTAAAACTTTTAAATTTATACATTTTTCTGTATTGCTTTATTGCATTTAAATGTTCAGTTATTGTATGTATTGTATAGTATGTATGTTATTAAACCTGTTATACTGTATTATGACAGCACTTTTTTAAACTAAATTTCAATATCATGATAATACCGCATACCGTGATAAAAGCATTATTAATTAATCGCAACATGAAAATTTGATACCGGCATATCCCTAGTCCCCATAATGTGATGAATACCAGGTACACACACACACACTCATAGAATATTCAAGAATATTTTTTTTCTTCATAAAAGATTACATACAACAAAGAAAGCATGTCACAATAGCAATAATGATTATAAAATCCGATTTAATAATTCAACAACAGGTTTTGACAAATGATAATGATGAAATGTAAAGATTTGATTTATGGAGTTATTTATAACTCCATAAAAATTGAATCTTTATCATTTGTCATAACCTATAATTATTTTAAAATATTCAGAGTTTATAGTTATTATTGTCATTGTGACAGCCACACTTCGTTGTATGTAATTTTTACAAATAAGTTTGTTTCAGATGTATTTACTTGACTGTCATTTGTCAATCAATATTCATATTGATCAAACTAAACGGATAAGATGAATATAAAAAAAATTCCAAGAAAAAAATTATTTTATACATAGTATAAAAATCTAAAGACAGCTGGAACAGGTGGGTTATTGCCACAGGAAGTGGTTCATCTTTCCCAAACAGGGGGGAAACATGACACATGCTTTTCAATGATTTGTAACAACTATATTAGCAATTGTTTCCATTTATTTCTCTTAATAAAAAGTGGATGATGCATCATGCATGTGAAATTCATCTCTAAACATGTTACGATTTATCATTAACTGCACATTGCTCTTAAGGACACATCCTAGCCTCCCCTTTTTTTCACCATACATGGATCTGAGAGAATCATACTGTCAATGAAGTGGAAATGAACAGAATTAAATGTGTATTGAGCTCCTTTATTCTGAGGTACAGTGTGAAGTGTACAGAGTCCCGCATGATTAATATGAAAATATTGATGTGAACATTTAGAAATTACAGACGCCATTACACAGCATCAGACTCCCTGTTTGAAGTGGCCACTTGAGAGCTCCAATCTCCAGCATTGTTATAGATGGATGGCGTGGAGATGATTATTATGGAGAGTTACCATCTGTTATAAAGCGCCATCAGTTTAACTTTAGAAACTGTCTGCGGCATGACAGCTTCCACAGTAAATGCAGGATGGCTGATTTTCATTTCCATCTTTGCAGATGCTTTCTTTAACAAAGCAACCTAAAAGGCATGAAGGGCAAAAATAAAAGTCAAACCACAAATCTTCATCAACATAGCATTTTGCTTATTTGGCATTTGAGGGTTGGTTTTAAGAGGGTGAACACAGCGGTTGATGCATCTCTGTCAGCGGGACCTTTAACTTTGAGCACCACGTATGTGTATTGCTGGTATGTGTGTGGAATTTTAATGCACTGAGTTTTAATGCAAATCAGTTCCCCACAAAGACCGGATCCCAGCCATGACAGAGAAATAAAAGATGCCACTTCTGTATAAGACAATCACCTCCCTGCTGTTGACAGTGTCACAATGGCTTTGTGCACCAAGAGCCCTCCACCAGCCAAACAACACTGTCAACACAATGATTTCACAGCATTTCCACTCAGTTCATTTTTGTGTAGCATTTCCTTTTTAATGAAAGCTATCTACTAGATATGGTGCATGAAATGTGCACTGTGTGGAAGAGGCAAAAATTGCTTGCATGGACTGGATTAATGTTGTATTGATTGGTGAATTTACAAAGCAATTATTAAGTATAGCAAAATCACTGCCCTGAATTGAGCAAATCCCATCTACACTGGTAAAAGGTATTGATTGTGATTATCATAGCTGTGAAGAGAAAGACAAAGCACAAAGAGAGGACGTATGTAATGCACAATACAAGAAATGCAAAATTTGTGAATTATTATTTCAATTTTTTTTCCATACAATGTGACAATGTTCGTCAAACTGTAAAAATGATTATATAAAGCCACCATAAAAGTGGTTTCATATAAGACTTCTGAAGTCATATGTCACCTTTGTTTAAGGAATGAGTTGTTATTCACAGAAAATGTTCCCTTCTGCCAAAGCTCTGAAATCTTATCTGAATTTGCATTCAGATTAAAAAGTGCACCAGGTTTGACGTCCTTGACACCAAATACCATTGTGTTGTAGCCGAATGTGACAACCAAGTTTGAATATACAGAATGGAGAATGAAATCTGTGCTGCAGAGAACTGGAAATATTTTAAATTTGAGTATTTTCTTCACACAGAACTATGGAGTGATTTAAAAAGACTTTGAAACTATTACACGAGTTATAAGAACAACATTCTTTTTGAGCATTTTTTTTTTACACTGAATGGCAAAGAGCAGTGTAAAGATTCTTCAAAACTTAATCTTTTGTGTTAAGGTGCAATCACATTTACTGTTATTTAATGGACTTTCAAGGCCAGAATCCAGTCATTTTAGTAAGAATCCATGCAAACAGGAATTTTTTATTAGGGTGAAAGATTTCACCATGTAGGGTTTGAAAACAGGTCCAAGTTGCTCACGTGAACTTGTGCCACTGACCAACAGAAAGCTGCTTGGTTTGGAAGTGAATTCATACATCGTTACACTATTGACATGACAACAGACAAAGTTGCCTATGAAATTCTACAGAAATGTATGTGTTAATGTGACTTTACACTTGAAAAAAATAGTAAGCGTCTAGTGTTGTGTAAATAATGCTAGCTACTGTTTGCAGCAGGTATATGTTAGATGCTCTTCAAACAAAGTGTAAATGTAAGTAATATTCTCTGTGGTACTAAAGAAAAAATATCTGCGCAATAGTGGGCGGAGTAAGTGAAAATAGCCTTCGCAAACAAAGTTGGCTATTTGAAATTAGTGTAAATAACCACTGCTGAAAAGAAAAAGTAACATCATCCATGTTTATAACCGAACTTAAAACAGAATGAGGGTCGATTTCAGTTGAACTATCGCTTTAAGAACACACAGATGCTCTGTTTATGTTAATAAGCAAAAGCACCTACCATGAGTTCTTTGATGTAGTTCAGGATTCAGGTCAAAAGATGCAGCGCCTCTGCTCTCTCTTTCTGTCTGTTCTTATTAGCTGTGAAAAGAAACACAACCACAGGTCATGGCACATATTTAATCACACCAAGCAAACAGCAAAGCAAATTCATGTCCACCAAAGCACAATAAAACATGCAAGATGGAGGAAAAATAGCATTCCTCCACACTGAAGACTCAAAGGAAAGCTTGGCACAGGGCAGGTAGTAAGTATGAATCTTGGAGTGCGACGAGATTGAGGATTCATTATTGATGACATTCCCTGTGGTGCACTACTCTGAAACAGCATGTGCGTGAATTTTTCACTTTGCAGCTTGAGTAAAGAAATGAAATGGGACAGAATGAGCATCACAGTAGCTTTAATCAATCTAAACCCGCGACTGAAGAAGGTGAAATATTAATGGCTGCCGTTACTTTTCAGATCCGTTGCTTGGTTAATTGCTCTTTATTGTTTGACGCCAGACTGATTGCATTTTGCCTGTTATGCTCGGTGCTACTAATCTTGATTAGTGTCGGAGGTCATGAATAATTTATTGGAAACAGCATTCCTAGCTAATTACCTGTAGCCGATTCTCACTGTTGGAGAGGATCACCAACTGTGTGCAGCTAACAAGCCTAAATGCTTTAACTTTCTGCTATTCATATTGTTTTGCCACAAGTGTCTCCTAGTTGCAATGTGCTACTAGCCAATTTAAATTGAGATGTTCCTGGCACACTCTTAAAAATAAAGGGTCTTTCTTTTCTTCGGTGGTTCCATGAAGATCCTTTAACATGCATGGAACGTTCCATTGCACAAAAGTGGAAAAGGGCACTTTAGAATATTCTTCACACTAAGAAAAAATGGTTCCTTTAAGAACTGTACATTGAAAGGTTCTTTGGCGAACCCCAAATGGTTCTTATGGCATTGCTGTAAAAATCCATTTTGGAACCAAAAGCATTATTCATGATAGCACTGAAAGCTTTGTGAAAACTGCAGCAGATTTTTCCTAAATAAGGGTAGATTAATGTAGGGAGAAGGATAACATAAAAGAGGTAGAATAAAATCCAGGATGCTCATGTTTTAACTTAAGTAAACACAATGAAAACATTTCTTGAGAAGTGTTTTGTAGACAAATTCTGTGTTTCAGCTGTGACCTGGCAGACCAGAATTCCCTTGTTCTCCAAGCACGCTACACTCCCTTCAAAGATACATGTACAGAATAGCATTAGTTTATACAACAATTGTTTATAGCGACACACAGGAGGAGAAAGTAAAGCTGCAAGAGAGTACAACAGTCCATTTCCAGGATATTTAAGGGTTTTCCAGTGAAATACAATGCCTACAATCGTGGAGCAAGATTACATTTACAAAGACAGCACTCTAAAGCAAAAACAAAAAAAACTATTTTATTAACCTCTTTTGCTCCCAAATCAATGGCATTCAATGGCATTTAAGATCGACCACAGCGTACACTGATTGGTCATTCCCTGGTAAATTGATTTGTTTTTTCTGACCTTACAGTCTGAGGGGACCGTGCGCTCTTTAATTGAGTTCTCTACACTTGCAAACATTGTTTCCTCCATCTAGAATCAACAAGGGGTTTGAACAAAAGAGCTCAAAGGGCATCTGCATTATGTTTATTTGTGTCTATGCTAAAGGTCCCGTTTCGGTCTGCGGTACATTTGAACAATGCAGGATGACTTAAAGTTCAATGCTAATAGATGACCACAGAGGGTTGGCAATAAAGGATGTGCGTGTTGTTATTTGTCATTATACACTTTCACTGCCCTACCTCTTCCCCTCTCTGTTCATGATCATGCTATGCTATTCACATACACGATGAGTGACACATCCTACAGGACGTCTGTCCCTCTGGAAGGATGTGATGTGATACGGTAAAACAGTTTGTGATACGGTAAAACAGTAATATTATGAAATATTATTTCAATTTAAAATAACTACTTTTTCAAAAATAACACAAATTTTTCTCAGAAGCACCCATTGTACTTATAAAGAACCTTAAAAACACCTGGGGAGTGAATGATAAAACTATTATAAATGTAAAGCACTTACTAGACTATGGAAAGCCAAAAGGGTCAAAAACAATTTTTTATTATTTTGGCCATGCCTGGGGCTGAGACTATAGGTTAGAGGGGTCTTTTTAGGTTTAGTTCCAGCAGTAATTTTGAGTGATCTACTTCATAAACAATGACACACCACAGATGTAATGTTTCAATACTTAATACTTCAAGTGTATCATATTCCAATATTTTTTCAAAGAATAGGCATTCGCAGATGTCTGGACTGAGCCCCAAATACTCCCTGACACTCGATATCGTCTATATTGATAAAACACATCAACTCAGCACATATTTAAGCAACTCCTCTGCTTCAGACACTTGATCGATACATCTGATTGAAATGTGGCAGAAACCGTCCAGGTGTCCTCTGACCTTGTGGCAGGTGTCTGACAGGGGCTTTAAATGCAATCCCTTGAGAAAAAGGAGGCTGTCAAAGTGTTGAAAGTCATATGGTACAGCTCCTGGCACAACACTCTGTGCTGTGATAATGACCAGCTCTGTACACACTTACTTAGTGTTTTCTGCAGTCTGTTCTTGTCTTTCATCAAAACCTCCCTCTCCCTTTTAAGGCCCCAAGGCCGAACAGACCTTAGTCTCTGGGGAGAGACAATGTTCAGGGCATCAAAACAAGCCTTTGAAGTCAAGCGATTAAACCTGTTGGAATGGGCCAAAAGGGCTTAAAGGTGTGGGGGAGTCAGCTTCTCCAATTAGGCACAAGAAAGGTTGTTAACATGCAAACCAAGCGGTCCATGAACCACTGTTTTCTCTCAGAATGGGTTATGCAAACAACAGACATGATTAATGATCTGATCTTGTCAATAATGAGCTAATGATTGACTACATTGATTCATTAAGATGAAAGATATTTGATGAATATAAAACTCTCATCCTATCAATAGAGAGTAGTTTAGATTAAAATGGTGTAAAATGACCATAAAAACCATTTTTGCACTGTTACAAATTGAGTTATACTACTCATTTGCTGCATCAGTTGTTATAAAATAAATATCATGGCTGGATTAAAGATAAATAAAAAATGGGGCAACCACAGGATTAGTAATTTCCCTATTTGCACCATTTAGTCGCTGCAAGATGTAAAATCTGTTGTGGAAAGCCACATTAAAAAAAAAAAATTTGATGTTTAATGTAGTTATGAGGAAAAGGATTTTGGACCAATAAGATTTCACAGTGGGTGGGACACCTTACCATATATGGTGAAAAACTGTAAATGGTTGAACATTGCATTATATGTCATTTTACTGTAAAATAATGTGAAATAATGTGGCACATATGATTATATTTTAAATAATTTTGTTTTTTATTTATTATTACCAGTAGTGTATATCAACATTTTCTGTTAATTATTGCTTATAGCATTATTTAGTTTTAGTGTCATGTTTCTTACCCTGATGGTGTGTTGTTTTTATGTGTTTGACTATTCTATATACACTACGAAAAATATATAAAAAAGCTATATAGAGTGCACATTAGTACCTTATAAGTACATATTAGTACCGAAAGTGAACCTTTGTACCTTTTTTTCGGAGGGTGTATTTGTTGAGTTTTGAGAATAGGCCACTTACGATGATTATTCTGGTGGTTATCAGTAGATTTTTTGGTACAAAGCAGATTTGGTCATTCAAGTAGATAGGTATATTAACATTATATAACTTGATAAAATACACAGTTATATATGCTCATCTCATTTTTTATGGTGAATTTCTTGTAAATTTATCAGGATATTGTTAAGCAACCGACAATTTTAATCACTGTCTTCCAAATTTATTCAGCTCTGCGTCAGACAAGTTTCTTAAGTATGTGCCAACATCTGTTGTCAATTTCAGGTTCTTGTTAAAAGATGTGCCAAACATCATAGCTGTCGTGGATGTCGTGTCTACTGTACTTTTATTCCATCTTTTTTCATTATCATTTCAAGTCAAAACAATACATGTTCATATAGTCAAAAGCTGCAATATGTGTCTTTGGTAAGATGTAGTGCAGTGTTCATCCTTCTCTTATTTTATCCTTAGGGTGTACATTGTTTATTTAGTTGTGCTGACACAACCTGTCGTAAAAATTCAAAGCACAATCCGTCGGACAGGAAGCACTTGGTTCCCTGAGTCTTTCTTAATTAAAACCAGAGGAAGAACTATTTAGTCCCTTACACAAATACAGGACTTTCCTCTAGCCAGTTCATATTCCCAAAGCAATTGGTTTGAAAAATTAGCAGATTTTGCTGTTTGGTCTCGGGAACAGCAGGGGATTTGGAGGACTAACCAAGCTGCATGCTGTGTCAACACCAAACATTCTCTGCTGTCAGTGTAATCCCATTCACCATGGGAAAACAGCATGGCACTTCACCACAACAGAATGAGAGTGGGACATGGCCAAAAAGGGGCAACAGGATCTCAAATGAAATCATGGGTTGAAGGTTCCCTTTGTAACTTTGAAATTTGAAATGGACTGATTTTAGTTCAAATTAAAAAGTACAAATGAACTTTGGCACAGAAATTATAATGTACAGCACGAAAAAAGTAGACATTCATGCTGAGTTCTGGTAAAGTTTACATTTAATAGTAATTAACCTCCTTTTATGGTTTTTTAATGAAAATTATAAGTTGGCACCCATTTTTATTAAAAACTATTTTCTTAAGTATTACCTATAAATACTGAAAAACTGGAAAACTGGAAATTACCTGGTAGTAGTAATTCATATTTTTTACTTTAAATATCATAGATGCAGTATATTACAGTAATATATATACATAGGCCTAATGCAATGCTAAACTATTTAAAAGTGTAAAATATTTTTTTATATATTTTTGAAAGATGCTGTTATGCTCACTAAGGCTGCGTTTAATTGATCAAAATACATAAAAAATGGTAACACTGAGAAATATTATTACAATTTCAAATAAAATTTCTATTTTAATATATTTAATATGTAATTTATCTCTGTGATGGCAAAGCTGAATTTTCATTACTCCAGTCTTTAGTGTCACACGATCCTTCAGAAATCATTCGAATATGCTCATTTGGTGCTCAGATAAGTTCTTATTATTGATATTGAAAAGTTATGCTATATTTTTGTGGAAACTGTGACATATTTTTTTAGGTTTCTTTGAAACTTCACAAGAACAGCATTTATTTGATTTATTATTTAATAATGTAAAAGCCTTGTCACTTTTGGTAAAATTTAACGCATCCTTGCTGAATAAAAGTATTTATTTCTTTAAAAAACAACAACTTACAAATCTCAAATAAGTATAAATAAGTATCTATCTATCTATATCTATCTATCTGTTCACCTCAAAATATCCCAAAAATGACAAAAACACCAGACTGCAATCCCCTCTCCACCCATATCCTCCTCTCAAGACACCTAATCAGTGGATTTCACGTGTATGAATATGAGATTTTGATACATGCATATAAAACCGCAGCATCTGTCAGACAGAGATTCGGAAGAGAAGCTGGATGCTATAATTGATCTAGACTGAGATTTGACATAGCTGGAGGCTTGAATGGTAATGCTGCACTGCGCCGATTTCACGGGCACGACCGGAGGAGCAAAGAGAGCAGAAGTCATGCTGGGATATAAGCACATCAAGCCTTAGAACAGAATCATTTGCCTCATCAGGCAGAAGCTCAACAGTGGGATCTCCTCGTAAACGGCCACATTTTGTTTAACCTCTGCACCTCTGTGGGGTTTGCTAAAGCTCTGGCTGTCTGAAAGCATTGTTAGTAGTGCTGCCAAATGATTAATCGCAATTAATCGCATCCAAAATAAAAGTTTTTGTTTACATAATATGTGTGTATACTGTGTATATTTATTATGTATATATAAATACAAACACATGCATGTATATATTTAAGAAAAATATGTTGTTTATATATTAAATATATTTCTGTATAATATCAAATATAAGAATATAAATATATAAATGTATATACATGTAAATATTTTCAAAATATATACTGTATCTGTGTCACACCTCCTGAGTTTTCATCCCTCATGTGCTCCGTGACCTAGTTTTCCCTCATGTTTGATTGTGCCATTTAGTTCAGGTGTGTCTTATCTATTATCCTCGTTTACCTATGTACTTAAGTCCCTGTCTGTTCAGTTAGTGTTTTGACGCGGGTCTGCCAGTCTCCATCGGCGTCGTGGCTGGAGGATCCCTTGTCTCCGCCTCCAGCCTCTGAGTCCCAGACTCTGCCTCGGCCCTTCGACCCAGCGGCTCCTTTTATTTTGGATGTGATTAATCGCACATTGACAGCACTAATTGTTAGCATTTACATCTTTATATCTGGTGTTTCAAAAATGTTAAGACATTAATTAAACTTAGTTTTGCTTAATTTCACAGAAAAGGACATTCTTAGCAGTTCAAAGCAAAGCCTTTGATACAAAATGATGAATTAAGGGCTAAATGGGATTCACTGGGGTCCTTTAGACATCAATAAGGCTTGTATTTTTCCTATAATCAGTTCATAAAATGTTTCTGCTTTGCAATTTCCCAAAACCCCATTACCCTCAGGAAGTAAAGAACAAGACATCCTAGGGTAGATATCCTGCTTTTTACAGGATCTCAGGAGGAGACTAACCGGGAGGGGTAGGTGGCAAAACGACCAGACATTTTCACACAGTAAGGTCTCGTAAAAATCTCTCAGCGCTTTTAGAAACATTCCTCCCCCTGGTCATGGGAGCACAAGCGCCAAGACGTCAAGAGGGATCACACTCAACACAAACACAAATACTCTCAGAAAATCAGATGTAATCTTCAGGTCCAAATGAAAATACCAGACATAAACATTCTGAGAGGCTTTAAGATTCTCAAAATGTGTTCAGTCTTATTCGTCTGGATAAACACTGCAAAAACAGTCCATAACCTTAAAGGCCCCAGATGGAATAAATGGAAATTTCAGAAATAAAGACAGTGTATGTGTATCAGAGGAATACGAGAGGTCATTCTGGGAATTTCTGCTCTGGGATGCAAAACCTGAGGATAACTGGTCACTACGCAACGCTCTCTAGAAGAACAAGCGCTTCAGCTATGGGAACGGCAGTGTGAAAGATTACATCACTATGATTTATGGCACATGAGGAGGAGTCAGAGAAACTATGGAACATGAGATCATTTGGAGGGCATCCAAGAAGAGGTCTCAATAGGAACACAAGTCAATTGGTTTCCACCACAGAAGATGATGGAACAGCAGTGGGACAACAAATGAATGTGCTGAGAAAGTTAAGAGAATATCTCAGGCTCACACATACTGTATCACAACACACACGCTGCAAATCTGTGCTTTTTTAAGGAAATGGCATATGTAAATGGAAAATAAGGAAGAAGTAAATCATTGTCTGGAAGGGTCTTTGGACCATTGTCAAATTAATGGAACTTTATATGGATAAAACAGGTCAAAAAAGCTGGAATTCCAGAGATGTTTCTTGAAACCAACAACATATTACATAGTCAATTAATTCACAATCTTATTTTTGTCTGTATTTTAATATGCAAAACAACACATGGATTTCCTTTTAAACTGATTTCTACTGTAGCATAACACTGGGTGGTTCACTGCTGCAGTTGTTCATTAGATGAAAGGTAAAACATGCCGTTTACAACTGATCTTGTAGTCTGATGCTTGTTCCATATGTCTTCAATTGCCTCTGAAAGCCTCCATCTGGGTGGTTCACTGCTGCAGTTGTTCATTAGATGAAAGGTAAAACATGCCGTTTACAACTGATCTTGTAGTCTGATGCTTGTTCCATATGTCTTCAATTGCCTCTGAAAGCCTCCAGCCAATTCTCGAAATTCAGTTTCTGCTCTCCAAAACAAGCGTAAACAGGGCCACACAGATTATCTGACTCATTTTGACTCAGTTCAGATCTCTTTTTGGACTGTATTCTGCTGACTGATATTTCTCATGGAGCTCAATGATTTGCTTGGTGGGAAGAAGGCAGAAAAAAACAATAAATCTTTCTATCCTATTCACCAAATTTCACATAATTATGCAAGTTGTATAAAACCTATGATTAATGCAAATCTCAAACCTTTGGGACGTGGAAGAAAGTCAATGACACAAGGAAAATTAACTGTATCAAAAGTGGTGCATACGACTCATGCTATACAGAATACTACAAATCAAAAATATTCAAATGAAAAACGTGCCTTCAGATGTAGCTCTCAAATATGGCCTGCCAGACACATACGCAGGATAGTCTTTAAAATGAGGTTGAGCAGGTGTAAAAGATAGCAGGATTTTCATTTTTGGGTTAACTGTGCTTTTAAATGCTTCAAATCACACTTCATACGTTATTTTAAAAGACACAGAATCTATTCAAACTTCAAAGGCCAGGTAAGTTATTCAGGCACAATATTTAAGAGCTTATGGGACAAAACTGAAAAGGCTCTTTATCATTCAACTTCAAACTATAAAATTAAGCTTTGATCAGTGTGGTGTGACAAAGATATGAGTGAATAATAAGATATGAGTGAACCATTTCATGCATGCTTATCTATCCATTCAGTGGGTGTCTATCACCCACTGAAATCAATCAGTCAATCAATAAATTAATAAATGAATAGTTTAAATGAATTTTTGATTGCTGTGTTTCATCATTAAAGGTCCACTGAAGTGCTTTGAAACACGTGGCGTGTTATTCTATGTATTGACGTCATTTCAACCGAAACTGGAAGTCAGAGCGGGACATATCAAGCAGCCCTGCCCCCTTTTTGAAATAGCCAATAACGTTTCAATAACGTAATCCGCTCCGTGCTATTGTGTCTCTGGACCGGAGCAGACTGTGCACGAAACCAGACTTCTTTTTCCTCAATGGAAAGCATATTTACACTGTCTGAATCATTCCCTATCCCCTATATAGTGCACTATGTGCCATTCACCATACAGAATATACTAATTCTGTAAACAAGTGACCGATTTCAGCCGCAGCTTCAGCGTCAATTTATAGTGTAGAGGGCAGGATGCTTCGGATTCTAGAGAGCATTTGATTGGACAGAAAGTTTGATAAGAAGCTGAAGTGCAGGGTGATGTCATCAAAATCATTGATCTAAATTGGCGGAAGTGAGAGACTGTAAGTTTTGAATGCTTATATCTTGCAAACGCAAATTTTATTGTTATTGTTTTGGAGCAAACTAGCTTATAGATAATCTTTAGCCTAACATATCCATACTAAAAGAAAAAAAAACTTCAATTTTGATTTTATGGGGACTTTAAGTTCATACAAGGTTATTATAAGGTGCTAATATGGAAAAAACACTATGGAAAGAAATAAAGTATGAGAATAAAAACGTTTTTACACTGCACATTCTATGGTTCACACTTTATTTTCTCGCCATTAACAAACCATTAACTACGACTTTTGTCTCAAACTCCTAATTTGCTGCTTATTAATAGGCCTAGTTAGTAAGGTAGTTGTTAAATTTAGGCATTGGGTAGGATTAGGGATGTAGAATATGGTCATGCAGAATATGTGCTTTATAAGCAAAAAACAGCCAATATGTTCATAATACACTCTAAAAAATGCTGGGTTGTTTCAACCCAACATTGGGTCAAATATGGACTAACCCAACTTTT